>NW_027364211.1:0-283320 GCF_046119375.1 Phyllobates terribilis | reverse complement strand
TTAGCAGGAAAAAGCAAAAAATTTCAGAATTGCACCTTGCAATGTGGAGATATTACTGTTTGTGCATTTACAATATTCATTGATTTTTGCCATTGAAAAACATGTTTTTCATATACCAGAAATGTTTGAAGCTACTGACTGAATGAAAGGAGCTGGCATCTCACTCTCTTTGAATCTTCTTTATCATGCTAGGATTAACAGGAAAAAGCAAAAATTTCAGAATTGCACCTTGCAATGTGGAGATATTACTGTTTGTGCATTTACAATATTCATTGATTTTTGCCATTGAAAAACATGTGTTTCATATACCAGAAATGTTTGAAGCTACTGACTGAATGAAAGGAGCTGGCATCTCACTCTCTTTGAATCTTCTTTATCATGCTAGGATTAGCAGGAAAAAGCAAAAAATTTCAGAATTGCACCTTGCAATGTGGAGATATTACTGTTTGTGCATTTACAATATTCATTGATTTTTGCCATTGAAAAACATGTTTTTCATATACCAGAAATGTTTGAAGCTACTGACTGAATGAAAGGAGCTGGCATCTCACTCTCTTTGAATCTTCTTTATCATGCTAGGATTAACAGGAAAAAGCTAAAAATTTCAGAATTGCACCGTGCAATGTGGAGATATTACTGTTTGTGCATTTACAATATTCATTGATTTTTGCCATTGAAAAACATGTTTTTCATATACCAGAAATGTTTGAAGCTACTGACTGAATGAAAGGAGCTGGCATCTCACTCTCTTTGAATCTTCTTTATCATGCTAGGATTAGCAGGAAAAAGCAAAAAATTTCAGAATTGCACCTTGCAATGTGGAGATATTACTGTTTGTGCATTTACAATATTCATTGATTTTTGCCATTGAAAAACATGTTTTTCATATACCAGAAATGTTTGAAGCTACTGACTGAATGAAAGGAGCTGGCATCTCACTCTCTTTGAATCTTCTTTATCATGCTAGGATTAACAGGAAAAAGCTAAAAATTTCAGAATTGCACCGTGCAATGTGGAGATATTACTGTTTGTGCATTTACAATATTCATTGATTTTTGCCATTGAAAAACATGTTTTTCATATACCAGAAATGTTTGAAGCTACTGACTGAATGAAAGGAGCTGGCATCTCACTCTCTTTGAATCTTCTTTATCATGCTAGGATTAGCAGGAAAAAGCAAAAAATTTCAGAATTGCACCTTGCAATGTGGAGATATTACTGTTTGTGCATTTACAATATTCATTGATTTTTGCCATTGAAAAACATGTTTTTCATATACCAGAAATGTTTGAAGCTACTGACTGAATGAAAGGAGCTGGCATCTCACTCTCTTTGAATCTTCTTTATCATGCTAGGATTAACAGGAAAAAGCTAAAAATTTCAGAATTGCACCGTGCAATGTGGAGATATTACTGTTTGTGCATTTACAATATTCATTGATTTTTGCCATTGAAAAACATGTTTTTCATATACCAGAAATGTTTGAAGCTACTGACTGAATGAAAGGAGCTGGCATCTCACTCTCTTTGAATCTTCTTTATCATGCTAGGATTAGCAGGAAAAAGCAAAAAATTTCAGAATTGCACCTTGCAATGTGGAGATATTACTGTTTGTGCATTTACAATATTCATTGATTTTTGCCATTGAAAAACATGTTTTTCATATACCAGAAATGTTTGAAGCTACTGACTGAATGAAAGGAGCTGGCATCTCACTCTCTTTGAATCTTCTTTATCATGCTAGGATTAACAGGAAAAAGCAAAAAATTTCAGAATTGCACCTTGCAATGTGGAGATATTACTGTTTGTGCATTTACAATATTCATTGATTTTTGCCATTGAAAAACATGTTTTTCATATACCAGAAATGTTTGAAGCTACTGACTGAATGAAAGGAGCTGGCATCTCACTCTCTTTGAATCTTCTTTATCATGCTAGGATTAACAGGAAAAAGCTAAAAATTTCAGAATTGCACCGTGCAATGTGGAGATATTACTGTTTGTGCATTTACAATATTCATTGATTTTTGCCATTGAAAAACATGTTTTTCATATACCAGAAATGTTTGAAGCTACTGACTGAATGAAAGGAGCTGGCATCTCACTCTCTTTGAATCTTCTTTATCATGCTAGGATTAGCAGGAAAAAGCAAAAAATTTCAGAATTGCACCTTGCAATGTGGAGATATTACTGTTTGTGCATTTACAATATTCATTGATTTTTGCCATTGAAAAACATGTTTTTCATATACCAGAAATGTTTGAAGCTACTGACTGAATGAAAGGAGCTGGCATCTCACTCTCTTTGAATCTTCTTTATCATGCTAGGATTAACAGGAAAAAGCTAAAAATTTCAGAATTGCACCGTGCAATGTGGAGATATTACTGTTTGTGCATTTACAATATTCATTGATTTTTGCCATTGAAAAACATGTTTTTCATATACCAGAAATGTTTGAAGCTACTGACTGAATGAAAGGAGCTGGCATCTCACTCTCTTTGAATCTTCTTTATCATGCTAGGATTAGCAGGAAAAAGCAAAAAATTTCAGAATTGCACCTTGCAATGTGGAGATATTACTGTTTGTGCATTTACAATATTCATTGATTTTTGCCATTGAAAAACATGTTTTTCATATACCAGAAATGTTTGAAGCTACTGACTGAATGAAAGGAGCTGGCATCTCACTCTCTTTGAATCTTCTTTATCATGCTAGGATTAACAGGAAAAAGCAAAGAATTTCAGAATTGCACCTTGCAATGTGGAGATATTACTGTTTGTGCATTTACAATATTCATTGATTTTTGCCATTGAAAAACATGTTTTTCATATACCAGAAATGTTTGAAGCTACTGACTGAATGAAAGGAGCTGGCATCTCACTCTCTTTGAATCTTCTTTATCATGCTAGGATTAACAGGAAAAAGCTAAAAATTTCAGAATTGCACCGTGCAATGTGGAGATATTACTGTTTGTGCATTTACAATATTCATTGATTTTTGCCATTGAAAAACATGTTTTTCATATACCAGAAATGTTTGAAGCTACTGACTGAATGAAAGGAGCTGGCATCTCACTCTCTTTGAATCTTCTTTATCATGCTAGGATTAGCAGGAAAAAGCAAAAAATTTCAGAATTGCACCTTGCAATGTGGAGATATTACTGTTTGTGCATTTACAATATTCATTGATTTTTGCCATTGAAAAACATGTTTTTCATATACCAGAAATGTTTGAAGCTACTGACTGAATGAAAGGAGCTGGCATCTCACTCTCTTTGAATCTTCTTTATCATGCTAGGATTAACAGGAAAAAGCTAAAAATTTCAGAATTGCACCGTGCAATGTGGAGATATTACTGTTTGTGCATTTACAATATTCATTGATTTTTGCCATTGAAAAACATGTTTTTCATATACCAGAAATGTTTGAAGCTACTGACTGAATGAAAGGAGCTGGCATCTCACTCTCTTTGAATCTTCTTTATCATGCTAGGATTAGCAGGAAAAAGCAAAAAATTTCAGAATTGCACCTTGCAATGTGGAGATATTACTGTTTGTGCATTTACAATATTCATTGATTTTTGCCATTGAAAAACATGTTTTTCATATACCAGAAATGTTTGAAGCTACTGACTGAATGAAAGGAGCTGGCATCTCACTCTCTTTGAATCTTCTTTATCATGCTAGGATTAACAGGAAAAAGCAAAAAATTTCAGAATTGCACCTTGCAATGTGGAGATATTACTGTTTGTGCATTTACAATATTCATTGATTTTTGCCATTGAAAAACATGTTTTTCATATACCAGAAATGTTTGAAGCTACTGACTGAATGAAAGGAGCTGGCATCTCACTCTCTTTGAATCTTCTTTATCATGCTAGGATTAACAGGAAAAAGCTAAAAATTTCAGAATTGCACCGTGCAATGTGGAGATATTACTGTTTGTGCATTTACAATATTCATTGATTTTTGCCATTGAAAAACATGTTTTTCATATACCAGAAATGTTTGAAGCTACTGACTGAATGAAAGGAGCTGGCATCTCACTCTCTTTGAATCTTCTTTATCATGCTAGGATTAGCAGGAAAAAGCAAAAAATTTCAGAATTGCACCTTGCAATGTGGAGATATTACTGTTTGTGCATTTACAATATTCATTGATTTTTGCCATTGAAAAACATGTTTTTCATATACCAGAAATGTTTGAAGCTACTGACTGAATGAAAGGAGCTGGCATCTCACTCTCTTTGAATCTTCTTTATCATGCTAGGATTAACAGGAAAAAGCTAAAAATTTCAGAATTGCACCGTGCAATGTGGAGATATTACTGTTTGTGCATTTACAATATTCATTGATTTTTGCCATTGAAAAACATGTTTTTCATATACCAGAAATGTTTGAAGCTACTGACTGAATGAAAGGAGCTGGCATCTCACTCTCTTTGAATCTTCTTTATCATGCTAGGATTAGCAGGAAAAAGCAAAAAATTTCAGAATTGCACCTTGCAATGTGGAGATATTACTGTTTGTGCATTTACAATATTCATTGATTTTTGCCATTGAAAAACATGTTTTTCATATACCAGAAATGTTTGAAGCTACTGACTGAATGAAAGGAGCTGGCATCTCACTCTCTTTGAATCTTCTTTATCATGCTAGGATTAACAGGAAAAAGCAAAAAATTTCAGAATTGCACCTTGCAATGTGGAGATATTACTGTTTGTGCATTTACAATATTCATTGATTTTTGCCATTGAAAAACATGTTTTTCATATACCAGAAATGTTTGAAGCTACTGACTGAATGAAAGGAGCTGGCATCTCACTCTCTTTGAATCTTCTTTATCATGCTAGGATTAACAGGAAAAAGCTAAAAATTTCAGAATTGCACCGTGCAATGTGGAGATATTACTGTTTGTGCATTTACAATATTCATTGATTTTTGCCATTGAAAAACATGTTTTTCATATACCAGAAATGTTTGAAGCTACTGACTGAATGAAAGGAGCTGGCATCTCACTCTCTTTGAATCTTCTTTATCATGCTAGGATTAGCAGGAAAAAGCAAAAAATTTCAGAATTGCACCTTGCAATGTGGAGATATTACTGTTTGTGCATTTACAATATTCATTGATTTTTGCCATTGAAAAACATGTTTTTCATATACCAGAAATGTTTGAAGCTACTGACTGAATGAAAGGAGCTGGCATCTCACTCTCTTTGAATCTTCTTTATCATGCTAGGATTAACAGGAAAAAGCTAAAAATTTCAGAATTGCACCGTGCAATGTGGAGATATTACTGTTTGTGCATTTACAATATTCATTGATTTTTGCCATTGAAAAACATGTTTTTCATATACCAGAAATGTTTGAAGCTACTGACTGAATGAAAGGAGCTGGCATCTCACTCTCTTTGAATCTTCTTTATCATGCTAGGATTAGCAGGAAAAAGCAAAAAATTTCAGAATTGCACCTTGCAATGTGGAGATATTACTGTTTGTGCATTTACAATATTCATTGATTTTTGCCATTGAAAAACATGTTTTTCATATACCAGAAATGTTTGAAGCTACTGACTGAATGAAAGGAGCTGGCATCTCACTCTCTTTGAATCTTCTTTATCATGCTAGGATTAACAGGAAAAAGGAAAAAATTTCAGAATTGCACCTTGCAATGTGGAGATATTACTGTTTGTGCATTTACAATATTCATTGATTTTTGCCATTGAAAAACATGTTTTTCATATACCAGAAATGTTTGAAGCTACTGACTGAATGAAAGGAGCTGGCATCTCACTCTCTTTGAATCTTCTTTATCATGCTAGGATTAACAGGAAAAAGCTAAAAATTTCAGAATTGCACCGTGCAATGTGGAGATATTACTGTTTGTGCATTTACAATATTCATTGATTTTTGCCATTGAAAAACATGTTTTTCATATACCAGAAATGTTTGAAGCTACTGACTGAATGAAAGGAGCTGGCATCTCACTCTCTTTGAATCTTCTTTATCATGCTAGGATTAGCAGGAAAAAGCAAAAAATTTCAGAATTGCACCTTGCAATGTGGAGATATTACTGTTTGTGCATTTACAATATTCATTGATTTTTGCCATTGAAAAACATGTTTTTCATATACCAGAAATGTTTGAAGCTACTGACTGAATGAAAGGAGCTGGCATCTCACTCTCTTTGAATCTTCTTTATCATGCTAGGATTAACAGGAAAAAGCTAAAAATTTCAGAATTGCACCGTGCAATGTGGAGATATTACTGTTTGTGCATTTACAATATTCATTGATTTTTGCCATTGAAAAACATGTTTTTCATATACCAGAAATGTTTGAAGCTACTGACTGAATGAAAGGAGCTGGCATCTCACTCTATTTGAATCTTCTTTATCATGCTAGGATTAGCAGGAAAAAGCAAAAAATTTCAGAATTGCACCTTGCAATGTGGAGATATTACTGTTTGTGCATTTACAATATTCATTGATTTTTGCCATTGAAAAACATGTTTTTCATATACCAGAAATGTTTGAAGATACTGACTGAATGAAAGGAGCTGGCATCTCACTCTCTTTGAATCTTCTTTATCATGCTAGGATTAGCAGGAAAAAGCAAAAAATTTCAGAATTGCACCTTGCAATGTGGAGATATTACTGTTTGTGCATTTACAATATTCATTGATTTTTGCCATTGAAAAACATGTTTTTCATATACCAGAAATGTTTGAAGCTACTGACTGAATGAAAGGAGCTGGCATCTCACTCTCTTTGAATCTTCTTTATCATGCTAGGATTAGCAGGAAAAAGCAAAAAATTTCAGAATTGCACCTTGCAATGTGGAGATATTACTGTTTGTGCATTTACAATATTCATTGATTTTTGCCATTGAAAAACATGTTTTTCATATACCAGAAATGTTTGAAGCTACTGACTGAATGAAAGGAGCTGGCATCTCACTCTCTTTGAATCTTCTTTATCATGCTAGGATTAACAGGAAAAAGCAAAAAATTTCAGAATTGCACCTTGCAATGTGGAGATATTACTGTTTGTGCATTTACAATATTCATTGATTTTTGCCATTGAAAAACATGTTTTTCATATACCAGAAATGTTTGAAGCTACTGACTGAATGAAAGGAGCTGGCATCTCACTCTCTTTGAATCTTCTTTATCATGCTAGGATTAACAGGAAAAAGCTAAAAATTTCAGAATTGCACCGTGCAATGTGGAGATATTACTGTTTGTGCATTTACAATATTCATTGATTTTTGCCATTGAAAAACATGTTTTTCATATACCAGAAATGTTTGAAGCTACTGACTGAATGAAAGGAGCTGGCATCTCACTCTCTTTGAATCTTCTTTATCATGCTAGGATTAGCAGGAAAAAGCAAAAAATTTCAGAATTGCACCTTGCAATGTGGAGATATTACTGTTTGTGCATTTACAATATTCATTGATTTTTGCCATTGAAAAACATGTTTTTCATATACCAGAAATGTTTGAAGCTACTGACTGAATGAAAGGAGCTGGCATCTCACTCTCTTTGAATCTTCTTTATCATGCTAGGATTAACAGGAAAAAGCTAAAAATTTCAGAATTGCACCGTGCAATGTGGAGATATTACTGTTTGTGCATTTACAATATTCATTGATTTTTGCCATTGAAAAACATGTTTTTCATATACCAGAAATGTTTGAAGCTACTGACTGAATGAAAGGAGCTGGCATCTCACTCTCTTTGAATCTTCTTTATCATGCTAGGATTAGCAGGAAAAAGCAAAAAATTTCAGAATTGCACCTTGCAATGTGGAGATATTACTGTTTGTGCATTTACAATATTCATTGATTTTTGCCATTGAAAAACATGTTTTTCATATACCAGAAATGTTTGAAGATACTGACTGAATGAAAGGAGCTGGCATCTCACTCTCTTTGAATCTTCTTTATCATGCTAGGATTAGCAGGAAAAAGCAAAAAATTTCAGAATTGCACCTTGCAATGTGGAGATATTACTGTTTGTGCATTTACAATATTCATTGATTTTTGCCATTGAAAAACATGTTTTTCATATACCAGAAATGTTTGAAGCTACTGACTGAATGAAAGGAGCTGGCATCTCACTCTCTTTGAATCTTCTTTATCATGCTAGGATTAACAGGAAAAAGCTAAAAATTTCAGAATTGCACCGTGCAATGTGGAGATATTACTGTTTGTGCATTTACAATATTCATTGATTTTTGCCATTGAAAAACATGTTTTTCATATACCAGAAATGTTTGAAGCTACTGACTGAATGAAAGGAGCTGGCATCTCACTCTCTTTGAATCTTCTTTATCATGCTAGGATTAGCAGGAAAAAGCAAAAAATTTCAGAATTGCACCTTGCAATGTGGAGATATTACTGTTTGTGCATTTACAATATTCATTGATTTTTGCCATTGAAAAACATGTTTTTCATATACCAGAAATGTTTGAAGCTACTGACTGAATGAAAGGAGCTGGCATCTCACTCTCTTTGAATCTTCTTTATCATGCTAGGATTAACAGGAAAAAGCAAAGAATTTCAGAATTGCACCTTGCAATGTGGAGATATTACTGTTTGTGCATTTACAGTATTCATTGATTTTTGCCATTGAAAAACATGTTTTTCATATACCAGAAATGTTTGAAGCTACTGACTGAATGAAAGGAGCTGGCATCTCACTCTCTTTGAATCTTCTTTATCATGCTAGGATTAACAGGAAAAAGCTAAAAATTTCAGAATTGCACCGTGCAATGTGGAGATATTACTGTTTGTGCATTTACAATATTCATTGATTTTTGCCATTGAAAAACATGTTTTTCATATACCAGAATTGTTTGAAGCTACTGACTGAATGAAAGGAGCTGGCATCTCACTCTCTTTGAATCTTCTTTATCATGCTAGGATTAGCAGGAAAAAGCAAAAAATTTCAGAATTGCACCTTGCAATGTGGAGATATTACTGTTTGTGCATTTACAATATTCATTGATTTTTGCCATTGAAAAACATGTTTTTCATATACCAGAAATGTTTGAAGCTACTGACTGAATGAAAGGAGCTGGCATCTCACTCTCTTTGAATCTTCTTTATCATGCTAGGATTAACAGGAAAAAGCTAAAAATTTCAGAATTGCACCGTGCAATGTGGAGATATTACTGTTTGTGCATTTACAATATTCATTGATTTTTGCCATTGAAAAACATGTTTTTCATATACCAGAAATGTTTGAAGCTACTGACTGAATGAAAGGAGCTGGCATCTCACTCTCTTTGAATCTTCTTTATCATGCTAGGATTAGCAGGAAAAAGCAAAAAATTTCAGAATTGCACCTTGCAATGTGGAGATATTACTGTTTGTGCATTTACAATATTCATTGATTTTTGCCATTGAAAAACATGTTTTTCATATACCAGAAATGTTTGAAGCTACTGACTGAATGAAAGGAGCTGGCATCTCACTCTCTTTGAATCTTCTTTATCATGCTAGGATTAACAGGAAAAAGCAAAGAATTTCAGAATTGCACCTTGCAATGTGGAGATATTACTGTTTGTGCATTTACAGTATTCATTGATTTTTGCCATTGAAAAACATGTTTTTCATATACCAGAAATGTTTGAAGCTACTGACTGAATGAAAGGAGCTGGCATCTCACTCTCTTTGAATCTTCTTTATCATGCTAGGATTAGCAGGAAAAAGCAAAAAATTTCAGAATTGCACCTTGCAATGTGGAGATATTACTGTTTGTGCATTTACAATATTCATTGATTTTTGCCATTGAAAAACATGTTTTTCATATACCAGAAATGTTTGAAGCTACTGACTGAATGAAAGGAGCTGGCATCTCACTCTCTTTGAATCTTCTTTATCATGCTAGGATTAACAGGAAAAAGCAAAAAATTTCAGAATTGCACCTTGCAATGTGGAGATATTACTGTTTGTGCATTTACAATATTCATTGATTTTTGCCATTGAAAAACATGTTTTTCATATACCAGAAATGTTTGAAGCTACTGACTGAATGAAAGGAGCTGGCATCTCACTCTCTTTGAATCTTCTTTATCATGCTAGGATTAACAGGAAAAAGCTAAAAATTTCAGAATTGCACCGTGCAATGTGGAGATATTACTGTTTGTGCATTTACAATATTCATTGATTTTTGCCATTGAAAAACATGTTTTTCATATACCAGAAATGTTTGAAGCTACTGACTGAATGAAAGGAGCTGGCATCTCACTCTCTTTGAATCTTCTTTATCATGCTAGGATTAACAGGAAAAAGCTAAAAATTTCAGAATTGCACCGTGCAATGTGGAGATATTACTGTTTGTGCATTTACAATATTCATTGATTTTTGCCATTGAAAAACATGTTTTTCATATACCAGAAATGTTTGAAGCTACTGACTGAATGAAAGGAGCTGGCATCTCACTCTGAATCTTCTTTATCATGCTAGGATTAGCAGGAAAAAGCAAAAAATTTCAGAATTGCACCTTGCAATGTGGAGATATTACTGTTTGTGCATTTACAATATTCATTGATTTTTGCCATTGAAAAACATGTTTTTCATATACCAGAAATGTTTGAAGCTACTGACTGAATGAAAGGAGCTGGCATCTCACTCTCTTTGAATCTTCTTTATCATGCTAGGATTAGCAGGAAAAAGCAAAAAATTTCAGAATTGCACCTTGCAATGTGGAGATATTACTGTTTGTGCATTTACAATATTCATTGATTTTTGCCATTGAAAAACATGTTTTTCATATACCAGAAATGTTTGAAGCTACTGACTGAATGAAAGGAGCTGGCATCTCACTCTCTTTGAATCTTCTTTATCATGCTAGGATTAACAGGAAAAAGCTAAAAATTTCAGAATTGCACCGTGCAATGTGGAGATATTACTGTTTGTGCATTTACAATATTCATTGATTTTTGCCATTGAAAAACATGTTTTTCATATACCAGAAATGTTTGAAGCTACTGACTGAATGAAAGGAGCTGGCATCTCACTCTCTTTGAATCTTCTTTATCATGCTAGGATTAACAGGAAAAAGCAAAAAATTTCAGAATTGCACCTTGCAATGTGGAGATATTACTGTTTGTGCATTTACAATATTCATTGATTTTTGCCATTGAAAAACGTCCAGAAATGTTTGAAGCTACTGACTGAATGAAAGGAGCTGGCATCTCACTCTCTTTGAATCTTCTTTATCATGCTAGGATTAACAGGAAAAAGCTAAAAATTTCAGAATTGCACCGTGCAATGTGGAGATATTACTGTTTGTGCATTTACAATATTCATTGATTTTTGCCATTGAAAAACATGTTTTTCATATACCAGAAATGTTTGAAGCTACTGACTGAATGAAAGGAGCTGGCATCTCACTCTCTTTGAATCTTCTTTATCATGCTAGGATTAACAGGAAAAAGTTAAAAATTTCAGAATTGCACCGTGCAATGTGGAGATATTACTGTTTGTGCATTTACAATATTCATTGATTTTTGCCATTGAAAAACATGTTTTTCATATACCAGAAATGTTTGAAGCTACTGACTGAATGAAAGGAGCTGGCATCTCACTCTCTTTGAATCTTCTTTATCATGCTAGGATTAGCAGGAAAAAGCAAAAAATTTCAGAATTGCACCTTGCAATGTGGAGATATTACTGTTTGTGCATTTACAATATTCATTGATTTTTGCCATTGAAAAACATGTTTTTCATATACCAGAAATGTTTGAAGCTACTGACTGAATGAAAGGAGCTGGCATCTCACTCTCTTTGAATCTTCTTTATCATGCTAGGATTAACAGGAAAAAGCAAAGAATTTCAGAATTGCACCTTGCAATGTGGAGATATTACTGTTTGTGCATTTACAGTATTCATTGATTTTTGCCATTGAAAAACATGTTTTTCATATACCAGAAATGTTTGAAGCTACTGACTGAATGAAAGGAGCTGGCATCTCACTCTCTTTGAATCTTCTTTATCATGCTAGGATTAGCAGGAAAAAGCAAAAAATTTCAGAATTGCACCTTGCAATGTGGAGATATTACTGTTTGTGCATTTACAATATTCATTGATTTTTGCCATTGAAAAACATGTTTTTCATATACCAGAAATGTTTGAAGCTACTGACTGAATGAAAGGAGCTGGCATCTCACTCTCTTTGAATCTTCTTTATCATGCTAGGATTAACAGGAAAAAGCAAAAAATTTCAGAATTGCACCTTGCAATGTGGAGATATTACTGTTTGTGCATTTACAATATTCATTGATTTTTGCCATTGAAAAACATGTTTTTCATATACCAGAAATGTTTGAAGCTACTGACTGAATGAAAGGAGCTGGCATCTCACTCTCTTTGAATCTTCTTTATCATGCTAGGATTAACAGGAAAAAGCTAAAAATTTCAGAATTGCACCGTGCAATGTGGAGATATTACTGTTTGTGCATTTACAATATTCATTGATTTTTGCCATTGAAAAACATGTTTTTCATATACCAGAAATGTTTGAAGCTACTGACTGAATGAAAGGAGCTGGCATCTCACTCTCTTTGAATCTTCTTTATCATGCTAGGATTAACAGGAAAAAGCTAAAAATTTCAGAATTGCACCGTGCAATGTGGAGATATTACTGTTTGTGCATTTACAATATTCATTGATTTTTGCCATTGAAAAACATGTTTTTCATATACCAGAAATGTTTGAAGCTACTGACTGAATGAAAGGAGCTGGCATCTCACTCTGAATCTTCTTTATCATGCTAGGATTAGCAGGAAAAAGCAAAAAATTTCAGAATTGCACCTTGCAATGTGGAGATATTACTGTTTGTGCATTTACAATATTCATTGATTTTTGCCATTGAAAAACATGTTTTTCATATACCAGAAATGTTTGAAGCTACTGACTGAATGAAAGGAGCTGGCATCTCACTCTCTTTGAATCTTCTTTATCATGCTAGGATTAGCAGGAAAAAGCAAAAAATTTCAGAATTGCACCTTGCAATGTGGAGATATTACTGTTTGTGCATTTACAATATTCATTGATTTTTGCCATTGAAAAACATGTTTTTCATATACCAGAAATGTTTGAAGCTACTGACTGAATGAAAGGAGCTGGCATCTCACTCTCTTTGAATCTTCTTTATCATGCTAGGATTAACAGGAAAAAGCTAAAAATTTCAGAATTGCACCGTGCAATGTGGAGATATTACTGTTTGTGCATTTACAATATTCATTGATTTTTGCCATTGAAAAACATGTTTTTCATATACCAGAAATGTTTGAAGCTACTGACTGAATGAAAGGAGCTGGCATCTCACTCTCTTTGAATCTTCTTTATCATGCTAGGATTAACAGGAAAAAGCAAAAAATTTCAAAATTGCACCTTGCAATGTGGAGATATTACTGTTTGTGCATTTACAATATTCATTGATTTTTGCCATTGAAAAACGTCCAGAAATGTTTGAAGCTACTGACTGAATGAAAGGAGCTGGCATCTCACTCTCTTTGAATCTTCTTTATCATGCTAGGATTAACAGGAAAAAGCTAAAAATTTCAGAATTGCACCGTGCAATGTGGAGATATTACTGTTTGTGCATTTACAATATTCATTGATTTTTGCCATTGAAAAACATGTTTTTCATATACCAGAAATGTTTGAAGCTACTGACTGAATGAAAGGAGCTGGCATCTCACTCTCTTTGAATCTTCTTTATCATGCTAGGATTAGCAGGAAAAAGCAAAAAATTTCAGAATTGCACCTTGCAATGTGGAGATATTACTGTTTGTGCATTTACAATATTCATTGATTTTTGCCATTGAAAAACATGTTTTTCATATACCAGAAATGTTTGAAGCTACTGACTGAATGAAAGGAGCTGGCATCTCACTCTCTTTGAATCTTCTTTATCATGCTAGGATTAACAGGAAAAAGCTAAAAATTTCAGTATTGCACCGTGCAATGTGGAGATATTACTGTTTGTGCATTTACAATATTCATTGATTTTTGCCATTGAAAAACATGTTTTTCATATACCAGAAATGTTTGAAGCTACTGACTGAATGAAAGGAGCTGGCATCTCACTCTCTTTGAATCTTCTTTATCATGCTAGGATTAGCAGGAAAAAGCAAAAAATTTCAGAATTGCACCTTGCAATGTGGAGATATTACTGTTTGTGCATTTACAATATTCATTGATTTTTGCCATTGAAAAACATGTTTTTCATATACCAGAAATGTTTGAAGCTACTGACTGAATGAAAGGAGCTGGCATCTCACTCTCTTTGAATCTTCTTTATCATGCTAGGATTAGCAGGAAAAAGCAAAAAATTTCAGAATTGCACCTTGCAATGTGGAGATATTACTGTTTGTGCATTTACAATATTCATTGATTTTTGCCATTGAAAAACATGTTTTTCATATACCAGAAATGTTTGAAGCTACTGACTGAATGAAAGGAGCTGGCATCTCACTCTCTTTGAATCTTCTTTATCATGCTAGGATTAACAGGAAAAAGCTAAAAATTTCAGAATTGCACCGTGCAATGTGGAGATATTACTGTTTGTGCATTTACAATATTCATTGATTTTTGCCATTGAAAAACATGTTTTTCACATACCAGAAATGTTTGAAGCTACTGACTGAATGAAAGGAGCTGGCATCTCACTCTCTTTGAATCTTCTTTATCATGCTAGGATTAGCAGGAAAAAGCAAAAAATTTCAGAATTGCACCTTGCAATGTGGAGATATTACTGTTTGTGCATTTACAATATTCATTGATTTTTGCCATTGAAAAACATGTTTTTCATATACCAGAAATGTTTGAAGCTACTGACTGAATGAAAGGAGCTGGCATCTCACTCTCTTTGAATCTTCTTTATCATGCTAGGATTAACAGGAAAAAGCAAAAAATTTCAGAATTGCACCTTGCAATGTGGAGATATTACTGTTTGTGCATTTACAATATTCATTGATTTTTGCCATTGAAAAACATGTTTTTCATATACCAGAAATGTTTGAAGCTACTGACTGAATGAAAGGAGCTGGCATCTCACTCTCTTTGAATCTTCTTTATCATGCTAGGATTAACAGGAAAAAGCTAAAAATTTCAGAATTGCACCGTGCAATGTGGAGATATTACTGTTTGTGCATTTACAATATTCATTGATTTTTGCCATTGAAAAACATGTTTTTCATATACCAGAAATGTTTGAAGCTACTGACTGAATGAAAGGAGCTGGCATCTCACTCTCTTTGAATCTTCTTTATCATGCTAGGATTAACAGGAAAAAGCAAAAAATGTCAGAATTGCACCTTGCAATGTGGAGATATTACTGTTTGTGCATTTACAATATTCATTGATTTTTGCCATTGAAAAACGTCCAGAAATGTTTGAAGCTACTGACTGAATGAAAGGAGCTGGCATCTCACTCTCTTTGAATCTTCTTTATCATGCTAGGATTAACAGGAAAAAGCTAAAAATTTCAGAATTGCACCGTGCAATGTGGAGATATTACTGTTTGTGCATTTACAATATTCATTGATTTTTGCCATTGAAAAACATGTTTTTCATATACCAGAAATGTTTGAAGATACTGACTGAATGAAAGGAGCTGGCATCTCACTCTCTTTGAATCTTCTTTATCATGCTAGGATTAGCAGGAAAAAGCAAAAAATTTCAGAATTGCACCTTGCAATGTGGAGATATTACTGTTTGTGCATTTACAATATTCATTGATTTTTGCCATTGAAAAACATGTTTTTCATATACCAGAAATGTTTGAAGCTACTGACTGAATGAAAGGAGCTGGCATCTCACTCTCTTTGAATCTTCTTTATCATGCTAGGATTAACAGGAAAAAGGAAAAAATTTCAGAATTGCACCTTGCAATGTGGAGATATTACTGTTTGTGCATTTACAATATTCATTGATTTTTGCCATTGAAAAACATGTTTTTCATATACCAGAAATGTTTGAAGCTACTGACTGAATGAAAGGAGCTGGCATCTCACTCTCTTTGAATCTTCTTTATCATGCTAGGATTAACAGGAAAAAGCTAAAAATTTCAGAATTGCACCGTGCAATGTGGAGATATTACTGTTTGTGCATTTACAATATTCATTGATTTTTGCCATTGAAAAACATGTTTTTCATATACCAGAAATGTTTGAAGCTACTGACTGAATGAAAGGAGCTGGCATCTCACTCTCTTTGAATCTTCTTTATCATGCTAGGATTAGCAGGAAAAAGCAAAAAATTTCAGAATTGCACCTTGCAATGTGGAGATATTACTGTTTGTGCATTTACAATATTCATTGATTTTTGCCATTGAAAAACATGTTTTTCATATACCAGAAATGTTTGAAGCTACTGACTGAATGAAAGGAGCTGGCATCTCACTCTCTTTGAATCTTCTTTATCATGCTAGGATTAACAGGAAAAAGCTAAAAATTTCAGAATTGCACCGTGCAATGTGGAGATATTACTGTTTGTGCATTTACAATATTCATTGATTTTTGCCATTGAAAAACATGTTTTTCATATACCAGAAATGTTTGAAGCTACTGACTGAATGAAAGGAGCTGGCATCTCACTCTATTTGAATCTTCTTTATCATGCTAGGATTAGCAGGAAAAAGCAAAAAATTTCAGAATTGCACCTTGCAATGTGGAGATATTACTGTTTGTGCATTTACAATATTCATTGATTTTTGCCATTGAAAAACATGTTTTTCATATACCAGAAATGTTTGAAGATACTGACTGAATGAAAGGAGCTGGCATCTCACTCTCTTTGAATCTTCTTTATCATGCTAGGATTAGCAGGAAAAAGCAAAAAATTTCAGAATTGCACCTTGCAATGTGGAGATATTACTGTTTGTGCATTTACAATATTCATTGATTTTTGCCATTGAAAAACATGTTTTTCATATACCAGAAATGTTTGAAGCTACTGACTGAATGAAAGGAGCTGGCATCTCACTCTCTTTGAATCTTCTTTATCATGCTAGGATTAGCAGGAAAAAGCAAAAAATTTCAGAATTGCACCTTGCAATGTGGAGATATTACTGTTTGTGCATTTACAATATTCATTGATTTTTGCCATTGAAAAACATGTTTTTCATATACCAGAAATGTTTGAAGCTACTGACTGAATGAAAGGAGCTGGCATCTCACTCTCTTTGAATCTTCTTTATCATGCTAGGATTAACAGGAAAAAGCAAAAAATTTCAGAATTGCACCTTGCAATGTGGAGATATTACTGTTTGTGCATTTACAATATTCATTGATTTTTGCCATTGAAAAACATGTTTTTCATATACCAGAAATGTTTGAAGCTACTGACTGAATGAAAGGAGCTGGCATCTCACTCTCTTTGAATCTTCTTTATCATGCTAGGATTAACAGGAAAAAGCTAAAAATTTCAGAATTGCACCGTGCAATGTGGAGATATTACTGTTTGTGCATTTACAATATTCATTGATTTTTGCCATTGAAAAACATGTTTTTCATATACCAGAAATGTTTGAAGCTACTGACTGAATGAAAGGAGCTGGCATCTCACTCTCTTTGAATCTTCTTTATCATGCTAGTATTAGCAGGAAAAAGCAAAAAATTTCAGAATTGCACCTTGCAATGTGGAGATATTACTGTTTGTGCATTTACAATATTCATTGATTTTTGCCATTGAAAAACATGTTTTTCATATACCAGAAATGTTTGAAGCTACTGACTGAATGAAAGGAGCTGGCATCTCACTCTCTTTGAATCTTCTTTATCATGCTAGGATTAACAGGAAAAAGCTAAAAATTTCAGAATTGCACCGTGCAATGTGGAGATATTACTGTTTGTGCATTTACAATATTCATTGATTTTTGCCATTGAAAAACATGTTTTTCATATACCAGAAATGTTTGAAGCTACTGACTGAATGAAAGGAGCTGGCATCTCACTCTCTTTGAATCTTCTTTATCATGCTAGGATTAGCAGGAAAAAGCAAAAAATTTCAGAATTGCACCTTGCAATGTGGAGATATTACTGTTTGTGCATTTACAATATTCATTGATTTTTGCCATTGAAAAACATGTTTTTCATATACCAGAAATGTTTGAAGATACTGACTGAATGAAAGGAGCTGGCATCTCACTCTCTTTGAATCTTCTTTATCATGCTAGGATTAGCAGGAAAAAGCAAAAAATTTCAGAATTGCACCTTGCAATGTGGAGATATTACTGTTTGTGCATTTACAATATTCATTGATTTTTGCCATTGAAAAACATGTTTTTCATATACCAGAAATGTTTGAAGCTACTGACTGAATGAAAGGAGCTGGCATCTCACTCTCTTTGAATCTTCTTTATCATGCTAGGATTAACAGGAAAAAGCTAAAAATTTCAGAATTGCACCGTGCAATGTGGAGATATTACTGTTTGTGCATTTACAATATTCATTGATTTTTGCCATTGAAAAACATGTTTTTCATATACCAGAAATGTTTGAAGCTACTGACTGAATGAAAGGAGCTGGCATCTCACTCTCTTTGAATCTTCTTTATCATGCTAGGATTAGCAGGAAAAAGCAAAAAATTTCAGAATTGCACCTTGCAATGTGGAGATATTACTGTTTGTGCATTTACAATATTCATTGATTTTTGCCATTGAAAAACATGTTTTTCATATACCAGAAATGTTTGAAGCTACTGACTGAATGAAAGGAGCTGGCATCTCACTCTCTTTGAATCTTCTTTATCATGCTAGGATTAACAGGAAAAAGCAAAGAATTTCAGAATTGCACCTTGCAATGTGGAGATATTACTGTTTGTGCATTTACAGTATTCATTGATTTTTGCCATTGAAAAACATGTTTTTCATATACCAGAAATGTTTGAAGCTACTGACTGAATGAAAGGAGCTGGCATCTCACTCTCTTTGAATCTTCTTTATCATGCTAGGATTAACAGGAAAAAGCTAAAAATTTCAGAATTGCACCGTGCAATGTGGAGATATTACTGTTTGTGCATTTACAATATTCATTGATTTTTGCCATTGAAAAACATGTTTTTCATATACCAGAATTGTTTGAAGCTACTGACTGAATGAAAGGAGCTGGCATCTCACTCTCTTTGAATCTTCTTTATCATGCTAGGATTAGCAGGAAAAAGCAAAAAATTTCAGAATTGCACCTTGCAATGTGGAGATATTACTGTTTGTGCATTTACAATATTCATTGATTTTTGCCATTGAAAAACATGTTTTTCATATACCAGAAATGTTTGAAGCTACTGACTGAATGAAAGGAGCTGGCATCTCACTCTCTTTGAATCTTCTTTATCATGCTAGGATTAAGAGGAAAAAGCTAAAAATTTCAGAATTGCACCGTGCAATGTGGAGATATTACTGTTTGTGCATTTACAATATTCATTGATTTTTGCCATTGAAAAACATGTTTTTCATATACCAGAAATGTTTGAAGCTACTGACTGAATGAAAGGAGCTGGCATCTCACTCTCTTTGAATCTTCTTTATCATGCTAGGATTAGCAGGAAAAAGCAAAAAATTTCAGAATTGCACCTTGCAATGTGGAGATATTACTGTTTGTGCATTTACAATATTCATTGATTTTTGCCATTGAAAAACATGTTTTTCATATACCAGAAATGTTTGAAGCTACTGACTGAATGAAAGGAGCTGGCATCTCACTCTTTTTGAATCTTCTTTATCATGCTAGGATTAACAGGAAAAAGCAAAGAATTTCAGAATTGCACCTTGCAATGTGGAGATATTACTGTTTGTGCATTTACAGTATTCATTGATTTTTGCCATTGAAAAACATGTTTTTCATATACCAGAAATGTTTGAAGCTACTGACTGAATGAAAGGAGCTGGCATCTCACTCTCTTTGAATCTTCTTTATCATGCTAGGATTAGCAGGAAAAAGCAAAAAATTTCAGAATTGCACCTTGCAATGTGGAGATATTACTGTTTGTGCATTTACAATATTCATTGATTTTTGCCATTGAAAAACATGTTTTTCATATACCAGAAATGTTTGAAGCTACTGACTGAATGAAAGGAGCTGGCATCTCACTCTCTTTGAATCTTCTTTATCATGCTAGGATTAACAGGAAAAAGCAAAAAATTTCAGAATTGCACCTTGCAATGTGGAGATATTACTGTTTGTGCATTTACAATATTCATTGATTTTTGCCATTGAAAAACATGTTTTTCATATACCAGAAATGTTTGAAGCTACTGACTGAATGAAAGGAGCTGGCATCTCACTCTCTTTGAATCTTCTTTATCATGCTAGGATTAACAGGAAAAAGCTAAAAATTTCAGAATTGCACCGTGCAATGTGGAGATATTACTGTTTGTGCATTTACAATATTCATTGATTTTTGCCATTGAAAAACATGTTTTTCATATACCAGAAATGTTTGAAGCTACTGACTGAATGAAAGGAGCTGGCATCTCACTCTCTTTGAATCTTCTTTATCATGCTAGGATTAACAGGAAAAAGCTAAAAATTTCAGAATTGCACCGTGCAATGTGGAGATATTACTGTTTGTGCATTTACAATATTCATTGATTTTTGCCATTGAAAAACATGTTTTTCATATACCAGAAATGTTTGAAGCTACTGACTGAATGAAAGGAGCTGGCATCTCACTCTGAATCTTCTTTATCATGCTAGGATTAGCAGGAAAAAGCAAAAAATTTCAGAATTGCACCTTGCAATGTGGAGATATTACTGTTTGTGCATTTACAATATTCATTGATTTTTGCCATTGAAAAACATGTTTTTCATATACCAGAAATGTTTGAAGCTACTGACTGAATGAAAGGAGCTGGCATCTCACTCTCTTTGAATCTTCTTTATCATGCTAGGATTAGCAGGAAAAAGCAAAAAATTTCAGAATTGCACCTTGCAATGTGGAGATATTACTGTTTGTGCATTTACAATATTCATTGATTTTTGCCATTGAAAAACATGTTTTTCATATACCAGAAATGTTTGAAGCTACTGACTGAATGAAAGGAGCTGGCATCTCACTCTCTTTGAATCTTCTTTATCATGCTAGGATTAACAGGAAAAAGCTAAAAATTTCAGAATTGCACCGTGCAATGTGGAGATATTACTGTTTGTGCATTTACAATATTCATTGATTTTTGCCATTGAAAAACATGTTTTTCATATACCAGAAATGTTTGAAGCTACTGACTGAATGAAAGGAGCTGGCATCTCACTCTCTTTGAATCTTCTTTATCATGCTAGGATTAACAGGAAAAAGCAAAAAATTTCAGAATTGCACCTTGCAATGTGGAGATATTACTGTTTGTGCATTTACAATATTCATTGATTTTTGCCATTGAAAAACGTCCAGAAATGTTTGAAGCTACTGACTGAATGAAAGGAGCTGGCATCTCACTCTCTTTGAATCTTCTTTATCATGCTAGGATTAACAGGAAAAAGCTAAAAATTTCAGAATTGCACCGTGCAATGTGGAGATATTACTGTTTGTGCATTTACAATATTCATTGATTTTTGCCATTGAAAAACATGTTTTTCATATACCAGAAATGTTTGAAGCTACTGACTGAATGAAAGGAGCTGGCATCTCACTCTCTTTGAATCTTCTTTATCATGCTAGGATTAACAGGAAAAAGCTAAAAATTTCAGAATTGCACCGTGCAATGTGGAGATATTACTGTTTGTGCATTTACAATATTCATTGATTTTTGCCATTGAAAAACATGTTTTTCATATACCAGAAATGTTTGAAGCTACTGACTGAATGAAAGGAGCTGGCATCTCACTCTCTTTGAATCTTCTTTATCATGCTAGGATTAGCAGGAAAAAGCAAAAAATTTCAGAATTGCACCTTGCAATGTGGAGATATTACTGTTTGTGCATTTACAATATTCATTGATTTTTGCCATTGAAAAACATGTTTTTCATATACCAGAAATGTTTGAAGCTACTGACTGAATGAAAGGAGCTGGCATCTCACTCTCTTTGAATCTTCTTTATCATGCTAGGATTAACAGGAAAAAGCAAAGAATTTCAGAATTGCACCTTGCAATGTGGAGATATTACTGTTTGTGCATTTACAGTATTCATTGATTTTTGCCATTGAAAAACATGTTTTTCATATACCAGAAATGTTTGAAGCTACTGA
Organism: Phyllobates terribilis; assembly: GCF_046119375.1. Lineage (NCBI taxonomy): Eukaryota > Metazoa > Chordata > Amphibia > Anura > Dendrobatidae > Phyllobates > Phyllobates terribilis. The sequence goes on along the minus strand of NW_027364211.1, from coordinate 261,127 downwards.
CTGAATGAAAGGAGCTGGCATCTCACTCTCTTTGAATCTTCTTTATCATGCTAGGATTAGCAGGAAAAAGCAAAAAATTTCAGAATTGCACCTTGCAATGTGGAGATATTACTGTTTGTGCATTTACAATATTCATTGATTTTTGCCATTGAAAAACATGTTTTTCATATACCAGAAATGTTTGAAGCTACTGACTGAATGAAAGGAGCTGGCATCTCACTCTCTTTGAATCTTCTTTATCATGCTAGGATTAACAGGAAAAAGCAAAAAATTTCAGAATTGCACCTTGCAATGTGGAGATATTACTGTTTGTGCATTTACAATATTCATTGATTTTTGCCATTGAAAAACATGTTTTTCATATACCAGAAATGTTTGAAGCTACTGACTGAATGAAAGGAGCTGGCATCTCACTCTCTTTGAATCTTCTTTATCATGCTAGGATTAACAGGAAAAAGCTAAAAATTTCAGAATTGCACCGTGCAATGTGGAGATATTACTGTTTGTGCATTTACAATATTCATTGATTTTTGCCATTGAAAAACATGTTTTTCATATACCAGAAATGTTTGAAGCTACTGACTGAATGAAAGGAGCTGGCATCTCACTCTCTTTGAATCTTCTTTATCATGCTAGGATTAACAGGAAAAAGCTAAAAATTTCAGAATTGCACCGTGCAATGTGGAGATATTACTGTTTGTGCATTTACAATATTCATTGATTTTTGCCATTGAAAAACATGTTTTTCATATACCAGAAATGTTTGAAGCTACTGACTGAATGAAAGGAGCTGGCATCTCACTCTGAATCTTCTTTATCATGCTAGGATTAGCAGGAAAAAGCAAAAAATTTCAGAATTGCACCTTGCAATGTGGAGATATTACTGTTTGTGCATTTACAATATTCATTGATTTTTGCCATTGAAAAACATGTTTTTCATATACCAGAAATGTTTGAAGCTACTGACTGAATGAAAGGAGCTGGCATCTCACTCTCTTTGAATCTTCTTTATCATGCTAGGATTAGCAGGAAAAAGCAAAAAATTTCAGAATTGCACCTTGCAATGTGGAGATATTACTGTTTGTGCATTTACAATATTCATTGATTTTTGCCATTGAAAAACATGTTTTTCATATACCAGAAATGTTTGAAGCTACTGACTGAATGAAAGGAGCTGGCATCTCACTCTCTTTGAATCTTCTTTATCATGCTAGGATTAACAGGAAAAAGCTAAAAATTTCAGAATTGCACCGTGCAATGTGGAGATATTACTGTTTGTGCATTTACAATATTCATTGATTTTTGCCATTGAAAAACATGTTTTTCATATACCAGAAATGTTTGAAGCTACTGACTGAATGAAAGGAGCTGGCATCTCACTCTCTTTGAATCTTCTTTATCATGCTAGGATTAACAGGAAAAAGCAAAAAATTTCAGAATTGCACCTTGCAATGTGGAGATATTACTGTTTGTGCATTTACAATATTCATTGATTTTTGCCATTGAAAAACGTCCAGAAATGTTTGAAGCTACTGACTGAATGAAAGGAGCTGGCATCTCACTCTCTTTGAATCTTCTTTATCATGCTAGGATTAACAGGAAAAAGCTAAAAATTTCAGAATTGCACCGTGCAATGTGGAGATATTACTGTTTGTGCATTTACAATATTCATTGATTTTTGCCATTGAAAAACATGTTTTTCATATACCAGAAATGTTTGAAGCTACTGACTGAATGAAAGGAGCTGGCATCTCACTCTCTTTGAATCTTCTTTATCATGCTAGGATTAGCAGGAAAAAGCAAAAAATTTCAGAATTGCACCTTGCAATGTGGAGATATTACTGTTTGTGCATTTACAATATTCATTGATTTTTGCCATTGAAAAACATGTTTTTCATATACCAGAAATGTTTGAAGCTACTGACTGAATGAAAGGAGCTGGCATCTCACTCTCTTTGAATCTTCTTTATCATGCTAGGATTAACAGGAAAAAGCTAAAAATTTCAGTATTGCACCGTGCAATGTGGAGATATTACTGTTTGTGCATTTACAATATTCATTGATTTTTGCCATTGAAAAACATGTTTTTCATATACCAGAAATGTTTGAAGCTACTGACTGAATGAAAGGAGCTGGCATCTCACTCTCTTTGAATCTTCTTTATCATGCTAGGATTAGCAGGAAAAAGCAAAAAATTTCAGAATTGCACCTTGCAATGTGGAGATATTACTGTTTGTGCATTTACAATATTCATTGATTTTTGCCATTGAAAAACATGTTTTTCATATACCAGAAATGTTTGAAGCTACTGACTGAATGAAAGGAGCTGGCATCTCACTCTCTTTGAATCTTCTTTATCATGCTAGGATTAGCAGGAAAAAGCAAAAAATTTCAGAATTGCACCTTGCAATGTGGAGATATTACTGTTTGTGCATTTACAATATTCATTGATTTTTGCCATTGAAAAACATGTTTTTCATATACCAGAAATGTTTGAAGCTACTGACTGAATGAAAGGAGCTGGCATCTCACTCTCTTTGAATCTTCTTTATCATGCTAGGATTAACAGGAAAAAGCTAAAAATTTCAGAATTGCACCGTGCAATGTGGAGATATTACTGTTTGTGCATTTACAATATTCATTGATTTTTGCCATTGAAAAACATGTTTTTCACATACCAGAAATGTTTGAAGCTACTGACTGAATGAAAGGAGCTGGCATCTCACTCTCTTTGAATCTTCTTTATCATGCTAGGATTAGCAGGAAAAAGCAAAAAATTTCAGAATTGCACCTTGCAATGTGGAGATATTACTGTTTGTGCATTTACAATATTCATTGATTTTTGCCATTGAAAAACATGTTTTTCATATACCAGAAATGTTTGAAGCTACTGACTGAATGAAAGGAGCTGGCATCTCACTCTCTTTGAATCTTCTTTATCATGCTAGGATTAACAGGAAAAAGCAAAAAATTTCAGAATTGCACCTTGCAATGTGGAGATATTACTGTTTGTGCATTTACAATATTCATTGATTTTTGCCATTGAAAAACATGTTTTTCATATACCAGAAATGTTTGAAGCTACTGACTGAATGAAAGGAGCTGGCATCTCACTCTCTTTGAATCTTCTTTATCATGCTAGGATTAACAGGAAAAAGCTAAAAATTTCAGAATTGCACCGTGCAATGTGGAGATATTACTGTTTGTGCATTTACAATATTCATTGATTTTTGCCATTGAAAAACATGTTTTTCATATACCAGAAATGTTTGAAGCTACTGACTGAATGAAAGGAGCTGGCATCTCACTCTCTTTGAATCTTCTTTATCATGCTAGGATTAACAGGAAAAAGCAAAAAATGTCAGAATTGCACCTTGCAATGTGGAGATATTACTGTTTGTGCATTTACAATATTCATTGATTTTTGCCATTGAAAAACGTCCAGAAATGTTTGAAGCTACTGACTGAATGAAAGGAGCTGGCATCTCACTCTCTTTGAATCTTCTTTATCATGCTAGGATTAACAGGAAAAAGCTAAAAATTTCAGAATTGCACCGTGCAATGTGGAGATATTACTGTTTGTGCATTTACAATATTCATTGATTTTTGCCATTGAAAAACATGTTTTTCATATACCAGAAATGTTTGAAGCTACTGACTGAATGAAAGGAGCTGGCATCTCACTCTCTTTGAATCTTCTTTATCATGCTAGGATTAGCAGGAAAAAGCAAAAAATTTCAGAATTGCACCTTGCAATGTGGAGATATTACTGTTTGTGCATTTACAATATTCATTGATTTTTGCCATTGAAAAACATGTTTTTCATATACCAGAAATGTTTGAAGCTACTGACTGAATGAAAGGAGCTGGCATCTCACTCTCTTTGAATCTTCTTTATCATGCTAGGATTAACAGGAAAAAGCTAAAAATTTCAGAATTGCACCGTGCAATGTGGAGATATTACTGTTTGTGCATTTACAATATTCATTGATTTTTGCCATTGAAAAACATGTTTTTCATATACCAGAAATGTTTGAAGCTACTGACTGAATGAAAGGAGCTGGCATCTCACTCTCTTTGAATCTTCTTTATCATGCTAGGATTAGCAGGAAAAAGCAAAAAATTTCAGAATTGCACCTTGCAATGTGGAGATATTACTGTTTGTGCATTTACAATATTCATTGATTTTTGCCATTGAAAAACATGTTTTTCATATACCAGAAATGTTTGAAGCTACTGACTGAATGAAAGGAGCTGGCATCTCACTCTCTTTGAATCTTCTTTATCATGCTAGGATTAACAGGAAAAAGCAAAAAATTTCAGAATTGCACCTTGCAATGTGGAGATATTACTGTTTGTGCATTTACAATATTCATTGATTTTTGCCATTGAAAAACATGTTTTTCATATACCAGAAATGTTTGAAGCTACTGACTGAATGAAAGGAGCTGGCATCTCACTCTCTTTGAATCTTCCTTATCATGCTAGGATTAACAGGAAAAAGCTAAAAATTTCAGAATTGCACCGTGCAATGTGGAGATATTACTGTTTGTGCATTTACAATATTCATTGATTTTTGCCATTGAAAAACATGTTTTTCATATACCAGAAATGTTTGAAGCTACTGACTGAATGAAAGGAGCTGGCATCTCACTCTCATTGAATCTTCTTTATCATGCTAGGATTAGCAGGAAAAAGCAAACAATTTCAGAATTGCACCTTGCAATGTGGAGATATTACTGTTTGTGCATTTACAATATTCATTGATTTTTGCCATTGAAAAACATGTTTTTCATATACCAGAAATGTTTGAAGCTACTGACTGAATGAAAGGAGCTGGCATCTCACTCTCTTTGAATCTTCTTTATCATGCTAGGATTAACAGGAAAAAGCTAAAAATTTCAGAATTGCACCGTGCAATGTGGAGATATTACTGTTTGTGCATTTACAATATTCATTGATTTTTGCCATTGAAAAACATGTTTTTCATATACCAGAAATGTTTGAAGCTACTGACTGAATGAAAGGAGCTGGCATCTCACTCTCTTTGAATCTTCTTTATCATGCTAGGATTAACAGGAAAAAGCAAAAAATTTCAGAATTGCACCTTGCAATGTGGAGATATTACTGTTTGTGCATTTACAATATTCATTGATTTTTGCCATTGAAAACATGTTTTTCATATACCAGAAATGTTTGAAGCTACTGACTGAATGAAAGGAGCTGGCATCTCACTCTCTTTGAATCTTCTTTATCATGCTAGGATTAACAGGAAAAAGCTAAAAATTTCAGAATTGCACCGTGCAATGTGGAGATATTACTGTTTGTGCATTTACAATATTCATTGATTTTTGCCATTGAAAAACATGTTTTTCATATACCAGAAATGTTTGAAGCTACTGACTGAATGAAAGGAGCTGGCATCTCACTCTTTGAATCTTCTTTATCATGCTAGGATTAGCAGGAAAAAGCAAAAAATTTCAGAATTTCACCTTGCAATGTGGAGATATTACTGTTTGTGCATTTACAATATTCATTGATTTTTGCCATTGAAAAACATGTTTTTCATATACCAGAAATGTTTGAAGCTACTGACTGAATGAAAGGAGCTGGCATCTCACTCTCTTTGAATCTTCTTTATCATGCTAGGATTAACAGGAAAAAGCTAAAAATTTCAGAATTGCACCGTGCAATGTGGAGATATTACTGTTTGTGCATTTACAATATTCATTGATTTTTGCCATTGAAAAACATGTTTTTCATATACCAGAAATGTTTGAAGCTACTGACTGAATGAAAGGAGCTGGCATCTCACTCTCTTTGAATCTTCTTTATCATGCTAGGATTAGCAGGAAAAAGCAAAAAATTTCAGAATTGCACCTTGCAATGTGGAGATATTACTGTTTGTGCATTTACAATATTCATTGATTTTTGCCATTGAAAAACATGTTTTTCATATACCAGAAATGTTTGAAGCTACTGACTGAATGAAAGGAGCTGGCATCTCACTCTCTTTGAATCTTCTTTATCATGCTAGGATTAACAGGAAAAAGCAAAAAATTTCAGAATTGCACCTTGCAATGTGGAGATATTACTGTTTGTGCATTTACAATATTCATTGATTTTTGCCATTGAAAAACATGTTTTTCATATACCAGAAATGTTTGAAGCTACTGACTGAATGAAAGGAGCTGGCATCTCACTCTCTTTGAATCTTCTTTATCATGCTAGGATTAACAGGAAAAAGCTAAAAATTTCAGAATTGCACCGTGCAATGTGGAGATATTACTGTTTGTGCATTTACAATATTCATTGATTTTTGCCATTGAAAAACATGTTTTTCATATACCAGAAATGTTTGAAGCTACTGACTGAATGAAAGGAGCTGGCATCTCACTCTCTTTGAATCTTCTTTATCATGCTAGGATTAGCAGGAAAAAGCAAAAAATTTCAGAATTGCACCTTGCAATGTGGAGATATTACTGTTTGTGCATTTACAATATTCATTGATTTTTGCCATTGAAAAACATGTTTTTCATATACCAGAAATGTTTGAAGCTACTGACTGAATGAAAGGAGCTGGCATCTCACTCTCTTTGAATCTTCTTTATCATGCTAGGATTAGCAGGAAAAAGCAAAAAATTTCAGAATTGCACCTTGCAATGTGGAGATATTACTGTTTGTGCATTTACAATATTCATTGATTTTTGCCATTGAAAAACATGTTTTTCATATACCAGAAATGTTTGAAGCTACTGACTGAATGAAAGGAGCTGGCATCTCACTCTCTTTGAATCTTCTTTATCATGCTAGGATTAACAGGAAAAAGCAAAAAATTTCAGAATTGCACCTTGCAATGTGGAGATATTACTGTTTGTGCATTTACAATATTCATTGATTTTTGCCATTGAAAAACATGTTTTTCATATACCAGAAATGTTTGAAGCTACTGACTGAATGAAAGGAGCTGGCATCTCACTCTCTTTGAATCTTCTTTATCATGCTAGGATTAACAGGAAAAAGCTAAAAATTTCAGAATTGCACCGTGCAATGTGGAGATATTACTGTTTGTGCATTTACAATATTCATTGATTTTTGCCATTGAAAAACATGTTTTTCATATACCAGAAATGTTTGAAGCTACTGACTGAATGAAAGGAGCTGGCATCTCACTCTCTTTGAATCTTCTTTATCATGCTAGGATTAACAGGAAAAAGCAAAAAATGTCAGAATTGCACCTTGCAATGTGGAGATATTACTGTTTGTGCATTTACAATATTCATTGATTTTTGCCATTGAAAAACGTCCAGAAATGTTTGAAGCTACTGACTGAATGAAAGGAGCTGGCATCTCACTCTCTTTGAATCTTCTTTATCATGCTAGGATTAACAGGAAAAAGCTAAAAATTTCAGAATTGCACCGTGCAATGTGGAGATATTACTGTTTGTGCATTTACAATATTCATTGATTTTTGCCATTGAAAAACATGTTTTTCATATACCAGAAATGTTTGAAGCTACTGACTGAATGAAAGGAGCTGGCATCTCACTCTCTTTGAATCTTCTTTATCATGCTAGGATTAGCAGGAAAAAGCAAAAAATTTCAGAATTGCACCTTGCAATGTGGAGATATTACTGTTTGTGCATTTACAATATTCATTGATTTTTGCCATTGAAAAACATGTTTTTCATATACCAGAAATGTTTGAAGCTACTGACTGAATGAAAGGAGCTGGCATCTCACTCTCTTTGAATCTTCTTTATCATGCTAGGATTAACAGGAAAAAGCTAAAAATTTCAGAATTGCACCGTGCAATGTGGAGATATTACTGTTTGTGCATTTACAATATTCATTGATTTTTGCCATTGAAAAACATGTTTTTCATATACCAGAAATGTTTGAAGCTACTGACTGAATGAAAGGAGCTGGCATCTCACTCTCTTTGAATCTTCTTTATCATGCTAGGATTAGCAGGAAAAAGCAAAAAATTTCAGAATTGCACCTTGCAATGTGGAGATATTACTGTTTGTGCATTTACAATATTCATTGATTTTTGCCATTGAAAAACATGTTTTTCATATACCAGAAATGTTTGAAGCTACTGACTGAATGAAAGGAGCTGGCATCTCACTCTCTTTGAATCTTCTTTATCATGCTAGGATTAACAGGAAAAAGCAAAAAATTTCAGAATTGCACCTTGCAATGTGGAGATATTACTGTTTGTGCATTTACAATATTCATTGATTTTTGCCATTGAAAAACATGTTTTTCATATACCAGAAATGTTTGAAGCTACTGACTGAATGAAAGGAGCTGGCATCTCACTCTCTTTGAATCTTCCTTATCATGCTAGGATTAACAGGAAAAAGCTAAAAATTTCAGAATTGCACCGTGCAATGTGGAGATATTACTGTTTGTGCATTTACAATATTCATTGATTTTTGCCATTGAAAAACATGTTTTTCATATACCAGAAATGTTTGAAGCTACTGACTGAATGAAAGGAGCTGGCATCTCACTCTCATTGAATCTTCTTTATCATGCTAGGATTAGCAGGAAAAAGCAAACAATTTCAGAATTGCACCTTGCAATGTGGAGATATTACTGTTTGTGCATTTACAATATTCATTGATTTTTGCCATTGAAAAACATGTTTTTCATATACCAGAAATGTTTGAAGCTACTGACTGAATGAAAGGAGCTGGCATCTCACTCTCTTTGAATCTTCTTTATCATGCTAGGATTAACAGGAAAAAGCTAAAAATTTCAGAATTGCACCGTGCAATGTGGAGATATTACTGTTTGTGCATTTACAATATTCATTGATTTTTGCCATTGAAAAACATGTTTTTCATATACCAGAAATGTTTGAAGCTACTGACTGAATGAAAGGAGCTGGCATCTCACTCTCTTTGAATCTTCTTTATCATGCTAGGATTAACAGGAAAAAGCAAAAAATTTCAGAATTGCACCTTGCAATGTGGAGATATTACTGTTTGTGCATTTACAATATTCATTGATTTTTGCCATTGAAAACATGTTTTTCATATACCAGAAATGTTTGAAGCTACTGACTGAATGAAAGGAGCTGGCATCTCACTCTCTTTGAATCTTCTTTATCATGCTAGGATTAACAGGAAAAAGCTAAAAATTTCAGAATTGCACCGTGCAATGTGGAGATATTACTGTTTGTGCATTTACAATATTCATTGATTTTTGCCATTGAAAAACATGTTTTTCATATACCAGAAATGTTTGAAGCTACTGACTGAATGAAAGGAGCTGGCATCTCACTCTTTGAATCTTCTTTATCATGCTAGGATTAGCAGGAAAAAGCAAAAAATTTCAGAATTTCACCTTGCAATGTGGAGATATTACTGTTTGTGCATTTACAATATTCATTGATTTTTGCCATTGAAAAACATGTTTTTCATATACCAGAAATGTTTGAAGCTACTGACTGAATGAAAGGAGCTGGCATCTCACTCTCTTTGAATCTTCTTTATCATGCTAGGATTAACAGGAAAAAGCTAAAAATTTCAGAATTGCACCGTGCAATGTGGAGATATTACTGTTTGTGCATTTACAATATTCATTGATTTTTGCCATTGAAAAACATGTTTTTCATATACCAGAAATGTTTGAAGCTACTGACTGAATGAAAGGAGCTGGCATCTCACTCTCTTTGAATCTTCTTTATCATGCTAGGATTAGCAGGAAAAAGCAAAAAATTTCAGAATTGCACCTTGCAATGTGGAGATATTACTGTTTGTGCATTTACAATATTCATTGATTTTTGCCATTGAAAAACATGTTTTTCATATACCAGAAATGTTTGAAGCTACTGACTGAATGAAAGGAGCTGGCATCTCACTCTCTTTGAATCTTCTTTATCATGCTAGGATTAACAGGAAAAAGCAAAAAATTTCAGAATTGCACCTTGCAATGTGGAGATATTACTGTTTGTGCATTTACAATATTCATTGATTTTTGCCATTGAAAAACATGTTTTTCATATACCAGAAATGTTTGAAGCTACTGACTGAATGAAAGGAGCTGGCATCTCACTCTCTTTGAATCTTCTTTATCATGCTAGGATTAACAGGAAAAAGCTAAAAATTTCAGAATTGCACCGTGCAATGTGGAGATATTACTGTTTGTGCATTTACAATATTCATTGATTTTTGCCATTGAAAAACATGTTTTTCATATACCAGAAATGTTTGAAGCTACTGACTGAATGAAAGGAGCTGGCATCTCACTCTCTTTGAATCTTCTTTATCATGCTAGGATTAGCAGGAAAAAGCAAAAAATTTCAGAATTGCACCTTGCAATGTGGAGATATTACTGTTTGTGCATTTACAATATTCATTGATTTTTGCCATTGAAAAACATGTTTTTCATATACCAGAAATGTTTGAAGCTACTGACTGAATGAAAGGAGCTGGCATCTCACTCTCTTTGAATCTTCTTTATCATGCTAGGATTAACAGGAAAAAGCGAAAAAATTCAGAATTGCACCGTGCAATGTGGAGATATTACTGTTTGTGCATTTACAATATTCATTGATTTTTGCCATTGAAAAACATGTTTTTCATATACCAGAAATGTTTGAAGCTACTGACTGAATGAAAGGAGCTGGCATCTCACTCTCTTTGAATCTTCTTTATCATGCTAGGATTAGCAGGAAAAAGCAAAAAATTTCAGAATTGCACCTTGCAATGTGGAGATATTACTGTTTGTGCATTTACAATATTCATTGATTTTTGCCATTGAAAAACATGTTTTTCATATACCAGAAATGTTTGAAGCTACTGACTGAATGAAAGGAGCTGGCATCTCACTCTCTTTGAATCTTCTTTATCATGCTAGGATTAACAGGAAAAAGCTAAAAATTTCAGAATTGCACCGTGCAATGTGGAGATATTACTGTTTGTGCATTTACAATATTCATTGATTTTTGCCATTGAAAAACATGTTTTTCATATACCAGAAATGTTTGAAGCTACTGACTGAATGAAAGGAGCTGGCATCTCACTCTCTTTGAATCTTCTTTATCATGCTAGGATTAGCAGGAAAAAGCAAAAAATTTCAGAATTGCACCTTGCAATGTGGAGATATTACTGTTTGTGCATTTACAATATTCATTGATTTTTGCCATTGAAAAACATGTTTTTCATATACCAGAAATGTTTGAAGCTACTGACTGAATGAAAGGAGCTGGCATCTCACTCTCTTTGAATCTTCTTTATCATGCTAGGATTAACAGGAAAAAGCAAAAAATTTCAGAATTGCACCTTGCAATGTGGAGATATTACTGTTTGTGCATTTACAATATTCATTGATTTTTGCCATTGAAAAACATGTTTTTCATATACCAGAAATGTTTGAAGCTACTGACTGAATGAAAGGAGCTGGCATCTCACTCTCTTTGAATCTTCTTTATCATGCTAGGATTAACAGGAAAAAGCTAAAAATTTCAGAATTGCACCGTGCAATGTGGAGATATTACTGTTTGTGCATTTACAATATTCATTGATTTTTGCCATTGAAAAACATGTTTTTCATATACCAGAAATGTTTGAAGCTACTGACTGAATGAAAGGAGCTGGCATCTCACTCTCTTTGAATCTTCTTTATCATGCTAGGATTAGCAGGAAAAAGCAAAAAATTTCAGATTTGCACCTTGCAATGTGGAGATATTACTGTTTGTGCATTTACAATATTCATTGATTTTTGCCATTGAAAAACATGTTTTTCATATACCAGAAATGTTTGAAGCTACTGACTGAATGAAAGGAGCTGGCATCTCACTCTCTTTGAATCTTCTTTATCATGCTAGGATTAACAGGAAAAAGCTAAAAATTTCAGAATTGCACCGTGCAATGTGGAGATATTACTGTTTGTGCATTTACAATATTCATTGATTTTTGCCATTGAAAAACATGTTTTTCATATACCAGAAATGTTTGAAGCTACTGACTGAATGAAAGGAGCTGGCATCTCACTCTCTTTGAATCTTCTTTATCATGCTAGGATTAGCAGGAAAAAGCAAAAAATTTCAGAATTGCACCTTGCAATGTGGAGATATTACTGTTTGTGCATTTACAATATTCATTGATTTTTGCCATTGAAAAACATGTTTTTCATATACCAGAAATGTTTGAAGCTACTGACTGAATGAAAGGAGCTGGCATCTCACTCTCTTTGAATCTTCTTTATCATGCTAGGATTAACAGGAAAAAGCAAAAAATTTCAGAATTGCACCTTGCAATGTGGAGATATTACTGTTTGTGCATTTACAATATTCATTGATTTTTGCCATTGAAAAACATGTTTTTCATATACCAGAAATGTTTGAAGCTACTGACTGAATGAAAGGAGCTGGCATCTCACTCTCTTTGAATCTTCTTTATCATGCTAGGATTAACAGGAAAAAGCTAAAAATTTCAGAATTGCACCGTGCAATGTGGAGATATTACTGTTTGTGCATTTACAATATTCATTGATTTTTGCCATTGAAAAACATGTTTTTCATATACCAGAAATGTTTGAAGCTACTGACTGAATGAAAGGAGCTGGCATCTCACTCTCTTTGAATCTTCTTTATCATGCTAGGATTAACAGGAAAAAGCAAAAAATTTCAGAATTGCACCTTGCAATGTGGAGATATTACTGTTTGTGCATTTACAATATTCATTGATTTTTGCCATTGAAAAACATGTTTTTCATATACCAGAAATGTTTGAAGCTACTGACTGAATGAAAGGAGCTGGCATCTCACTCTCTTTGAATCTTCTTTATCATGCTAGGATTAACAGGAAAAAGCTAAAAATTTCAGAATTGCACCGTGCAATGTGGAGATATTACTGTTTGTGCATTTACAATATTCATTGATTTTTGCCATTGAAAAACATGTTTTTCATATACCAGAAATGTTTGAAGCTACTGACTGAATGAAAGGAGCTGGCATCTCACTCTCTTTGAATCTTCTTTATCATGCTAGGATTAGCAGGAAAAAGCAAAAAATTTCAGAATTGCACCTTGCAATGTGGAGATATTACTGTTTGTGCATTTACAATATTCATTGATTTTTGCCATTGAAAAACATGTTTTTCATATACCAGATATGTTTGAAGCTACTGACTGAATGAAAGGAGCTGGCATCTCACTCTCTTTGAATCTTCTTTATCATGCTAGGATTAACAGGAAAAAGCTAAAAATTTCAGAATTGCACCGTGCAATGTGGAGATATTACTGTTTGTGCATTTACAATATTCATTGATTTTTGCCATTGAAAAACATGTTTTTCATATACCAGAAATGTTTGAAGCTACTGACTGAATGAAAGGAGCTGGCATCTCACTCTCTTTGAATCTTCTTTATCATGCTAGGATTAGCAGGAAAAAGCAAAAAATTTCAGAATTGCACCTTGCAATGTGGAGATATTACTGTTTGTGCATTTACAATATTCATTGATTTTTGCCATTGAAAAACATGTTTTTCATATACCAGAAATGTTTGAAGCTACTGACTGAATGAAAGGAGCTGGCATCTCACTCTCTTTGAATCTTCTTTATCATGCTAGGATTAACAGGAAAAAGCAAAAAATTTCAGAATTGCACCTTGCAATGTGGAGATATTACTGTTTGTGCATTTACAATATTCATTGATTTTTGCCATTGAAAAACATGTTTTTCATATACCAGAAATGTTTGAAGCTACTGACTGAATGAAAGGAGCTGGCATCTCACTCTCTTTGAATCTTCTTTATCATGCTAGGAGTAACAGGAAAAAGCTAAAAATTTCAGAATTGCACCGTGCAATGTGGAGATATTACTGTTTGTGCATTTACAATATTCATTGATTTTTGCCATTGAAAAACATGTTTTTCATATACCAGAAATGTTTGAAGCTACTGACTGAATGAAAGGAGCTGGCATCTCACTCTCTTTGAATCTTCTTTATCATGCTAGGATTAGCAGGAAAAAGCAAAAAATTTCAGAATTGCACCTTGCAATGTGGAGATATTACTGTTTGTGCATTTACAATATTCATTGATTTTTGCCATTGAAAAACATGTTTTTCATATACCAGAAATGTTTGAAGCTACTGACTGAATGAAAGGAGCTGGCATCTCACTCTCTTTGAATCTTCTTTATCATGCTAGGATTAACAGGAAAAAGCTAAAAATTTCAGAATTGCACCGTGCAATGTGGAGATATTACTGTTTGTGCATTTACAATATTCATTGATTTTTGCCATTGAAAAACATGTTTTTCATATACCAGAAATGTTTGAAGCTACTGACTGAATGAAAGGAGCTGGCATCTCACTCTCTTTGAATCTTCTTTATCATGCTAGGATTAGCAGGAAAAAGCAAAAAATTTCAGAATTGCACCTTGCAATGTGGAGATATTACTGTTTGTGCATTTACAATATTCATTGATTTTTGCCATTGAAAAACATGTTTTTCATATACCAGAAATGTTTGAAGCTACTGACTGAATGAAAGGAGCTGGCATCTCACTCTCTTTGAATCTTCTTTATCATGCTAGGATTAACAGGAAAAAGCAAAGAATTTCAGAATTGCACCTTGCAATGTGGAGATATTACTGTTTGTGCATTTACAATATTCATTGATTTTTGCCATTGAAAAACATGTTTTTCATATACCAGAAATGTTTGAAGCTACTGACTGAATGAAAGGAGCTGGCATCTCACTCTCTTTGAATCTTCTTTATCATGCTAGGATTAACAGGAAAAAGCTAAAAATTTCAGAATTGCACCGTGCAATGTGGAGATATTACTGTTTGTGCATTTACAATATTCATTGATTTTTGCCATTGAAAAACATGTTTTTCATATACCAGAAATGTTTGAAGCTACTGACTGAATGAAAGGAGCTGGCATCTCACTCTCTTTGAATCTTCTTTATCATGCTAGGATTAGCAGGAAAAAGCAAAAAATTTCAGAATTGCACCTTGCAATGTGGAGATATTACTGTTTGTGCATTTACAATATTCATTGATTTTTGCCATTGAAAAACATGTTTTTCATATACCAGAAATGTTTGAAGCTACTGACTGAATGAAAGGAGCTGGCATCTCACTCTCTTTGAATCTTCTTTATCATGCTAGGATTAACAGGAAAAAGCAAAAAATTTCAGAATTGCACCTTGCAATGTGGAGATATTACTGTTTGTGCATTTACAATATTCATTGATTTTTGCCATTGAAAAACATGTTTTTCATATACCAGAAATGTTTGAAGCTACTGACTGAATGAAAGGAGCTGGCATCTCACTCTCTTTGAATCTTCTTTATCATGCTAGGATTAACAGGAAAAAGCTAAAAATTTCAGAATTGCACCGTGCAATGTGGAGATATTACTGTTTGTGCATTTACAATATTCATTGATTTTTGCCATTGAAAAACATGTTTTTCATATACCAGAAATGTTTGAAGCTACTGACTGAATGAAAGGAGCTGGCATCTCACTCTCTTTGAATCTTCTTTATCATGCTAGGATTAGCAGGAAAAAGCAAAAAATTTCAGAATTGCACCTTGCAATGTGGAGATATTACTGTTTGTGCATTTACAATATTCATTGATTTTTGCCATTGAAAAACATGTTTTTCATATACCAGAAATGTTTGAAGCTACTGACTGAATGAAAGGAGCTGGCATCTCACTCTCTTTGAATCTTCTTTATCATGCTAGGATTAACAGGAAAAAGCTAAAAATTTCAGAATTGCACCGTGCAATGTGGAGATATTACTGTTTGTGCATTTACAATATTCATTGATTTTTGCCATTGAAAAACATGTTTTTCATATACCAGAAATGTTTGAAGCTACTGACTGAATGAAAGGAGCTGGCATCTCACTCTCTTTGAATCTTCTTTATCATGCTAGGATTAGCAGGAAAAAGCAAAAAATTTCAGAATTGCACCTTGCAATGTGGAGATATTACTGTTTGTGCATTTACAATATTCATTGATTTTTGCCATTGAAAAACATGTTTTTCATATACCAGAAATGTTTGAAGCTACTGACTGAATGAAAGGAGCTGGCATCTCACTCTCTTTGAATCTTCTTTATCATGCTAGGATTAACAGGAAAAAGCAAAGAATTTCAGAATTGCACCTTGCAATGTGGAGATATTACTGTTTGTGCATTTACAATATTCATTGATTTTTGCCATTGAAAAACATGTTTTTCATATACCAGAAATGTTTGAAGCTACTGACTGAATGAAAGGAGCTGGCATCTCACTCTCTTTGAATCTTCTTTATCATGCTAGGATTAACAGGAAAAAGCTAAAAATTTCAGAATTGCACCGTGCAATGTGGAGATATTACTGTTTGTGCATTTACAATATTCATTGATTTTTGCCATTGAAAAACATGTTTTTCATATACCAGAAATGTTTGAAGCTACTGACTGAATGAAAGGAGCTGGCATCTCACTCTCTTTGAATCTTCTTTATCATGCTAGGATTAACAGGAAATAGCAAAAAATTTCAGAATTGCACCTTGCAATGTGGAGATATTACTGTTTGTGCATTTACAATATTCATTGATTTTTGCCATTGAAAAACGTTTTTCATATACCAGAAATGTTTGAAGCTACTGACTGAATGAAAGGAGCTGGCATCTCACTCTCTTTGAATCTTCTTTATCATGCTAGGATTAACAGGAAAAAGCTAAAAATTTCAGAATTGCACCGTGCAATGTTGAGATATTACTGTTTGTGCATTTACAATATTCATTGATTTTTGCCATTGAAAAACATGTTTTTCATATACCAGAAATGTTTGAAGCTACTGACTGAATGAAAGGAGCTGGCATCTCACTCTCTTTGAATCTTCTTTATCATGCTAGGATTAGCAGGAAAAAGCAAAAAATTTCAGAATTGCACCTTGCAATGTGGAGATATTACTGTTTGTGCATTTACAATATTCATTGATTTTTGCCATTGAAAAACATGTTTTTCATATACCAGAAATGTTTGAAGCTACTGACTGAATGAAAGGAGCTGGCATCTCACTCTCTTTGAATCTTCTTTATCATGCTAGGATTAACAGGAAAAAGCTAAAAATTTCAGAATTGCACCGTGCAATGTGGAGATATTACTGTTTGTGCATTTACAATATTCATTGATTTTTGCCATTGAAAAACATGTTTTTCATATACCAGAAATGTTTGAAGCTACTGACTGAATGAAAGGAGCTGGCATCTCACTCTCTTTGAATCTTCTTTATCATGCTAGGATTAACAGGAAAAAGCTAAAAATTTCAGAATTGCACCGTGCAATGTGGAGATATTACTGTTTGTGCATTTACAATATTCATTGATTTTTGCCATTGAAAAACATGTTTTTCATATACCAGAAATGTTTGAAGCTACTGACTGAATGAAAGGAGCTGGCATCTCACTCTCTTTGAATCTTCTTTATCATGCTAGGATTAGCAGGAAAAAGCAAAAAATTTCAGAATTGCACCTTGCAATGTGGAGATATTACTGTTTGTGCATTTACAATATTCATTGATTTTTGCCATTGAAAAACATGTTTTTCATATACCAGAAATGTTTGAAGCTACTGACTGAATGAAAGGAGCTGGCATCTCACTCTCTTTGAATCTTCTTTATTATGCTAGGATTAACAGGAAAAAGCAAAGAATTTCAGAATTGCACCTTGCAATGTGGAGATATTACTGTTTGTGCATTTACAATATTCATTGATTTTTGCCATTGAAAAACATGTTTTTCATATACCAGAAATGTTTGAAGCTACTGACTGAATGAAAGGAGCTGGCATCTCACTCTCTTTGAATCTTCTTTATCATGCTAGGATTAACAGGAAAAAGCTAAAAATTTCAGAATTGCACCGTGCAATGTGGAGATATTACTGTTTGTGCATTTACAATATTCATTGATTTTTGCCATTGAAAAACATGTTTTTCATATACCAGAAATGTTTGAAGCTACTGACTGAATGAAAGGAGCTGGCATCTCACTCTCTTTGAATCTTCTTTATCATGCTAGGATTAGCAGGAAAAAGCAAAAAATTTCAGAATTGCACCTTGCAATGTGGAGATATTACTGTTTGTGCATTTACAATATTCATTGATTTTTGCCATTGAAAAACATGTTTTTCATATACCAGAAATGTTTGAAGCTACTGACTGAATGAAAGGAGCTGGCATCTCACTCTCTTTGAATCTTCTTTATCATGCTAGGATTAACAGGAAAAAGCTAAAAATTTCAGAATTGCACCGTGCAATGTGGAGATATTACTGTTTGTGCATTTACAATATTCATTGATTTTTGCCATTGAAAAACATGTTTTTCATATACCAGAAATGTTTGAAGCTACTGACTGAATGAAAGGAGCTGGCATCTCACTCTCTTTGAATCTTCTTTATCATGCTAGGATTAGCAGGAAAAAGCAAAAAATTTCAGAATTGCACCTTGCAATGTGGAGATATTACTGTTTGT
This sequence comes from Phyllobates terribilis, assembly GCF_046119375.1. NCBI lineage: Eukaryota > Metazoa > Chordata > Amphibia > Anura > Dendrobatidae > Phyllobates > Phyllobates terribilis. The sequence goes on along the minus strand of NW_027364211.1, from coordinate 242,626 downwards.
GCATTTACAATATTCATTGATTTTTGCCATTGAAAAACATGTTTTTCATATACCAGAAATGTTTGAAGCTACTGACTGAATGAAAGGAGCTGGCATCTCACTCTCTTTGAATCTTCTTTATCATGCTAGGATTAACAGGAAATAGCAAAAAATTTCAGAATTGCACCTTGCAATGTGGAGATATTACTGTTTGTGCATTTACAATATTCATTGATTTTTGCCATTGAAAAACGTTTTTCATATACCAGAAATGTTTGAAGCTACTGACTGAATGAAAGGAGCTGGCATCTCACTCTCTTTGAATCTTCTTTATCATGCTAGGATTAACAGGAAAAAGCTAAAAATTTCAGAATTGCACCGTGCAATGTTGAGATATTACTGTTTGTGCATTTACAATATTCATTGATTTTTGCCATTGAAAAACATGTTTTTCATATACCAGAAATGTTTGAAGCTACTGACTGAATGAAAGGAGCTGGCATCTCACTCTCTTTGAATCTTCTTTATCATGCTAGGATTAGCAGGAAAAAGCAAAAAATTTCAGAATTGCACCTTGCAATGTGGAGATATTACTGTTTGTGCATTTACAATATTCATTGATTTTTGCCATTGAAAAACATGTTTTTCATATACCAGAAATGTTTGAAGCTACTGACTGAATGAAAGGAGCTGGCATCTCACTCTCTTTGAATCTTCTTTATCATGCTAGGATTAACAGGAAAAAGCTAAAAATTTCAGAATTGCACCGTGCAATGTGGAGATATTACTGTTTGTGCATTTACAATATTCATTGATTTTTGCCATTGAAAAACATGTTTTTCATATACCAGAAATGTTTGAAGCTACTGACTGAATGAAAGGAGCTGGCATCTCACTCTCTTTGAATCTTCTTTATCATGCTAGGATTAGCAGGAAAAAGCAAAAAATTTCAGAATTGCACCTTGCAATGTGGAGATATTACTGTTTGTGCATTTACAATATTCATTGATTTTTGCCATTGAAAAACATGTTTTTCATATACCAGAAATGTTTGAAGCTACTGACTGAATGAAAGGAGCTGGCATCTCACTCTCTTTGAATCTTCTTTATCATGCTAGGATTAACAGGAAAAAGCAAAAAATTTCAGAATTGCACCTTGCAATGTGGAGATATTACTGTTTGTGCATTTACAATATTCATTGATTTTTGCCATTGAAAAACATGTTTTTCATATACCAGAAATGTTTGAAGCTACTGACTGAATGAAAGGAGCTGGCATCTCACTCTCTTTGAATCTTCTTTATCATGCTAGGATTAGCAGGAAAAAGCAAAAAATTTCAGAATTGCACCTTGCAATGTGGAGATATTACTGTTTGTGCATTTACAATATTCATTGATTTTTGCCATTGAAAAACATGTTTTTCATATACCAGAAATGTTTGAAGCTACTGACTGAATGAAAGGAGCTGGCATCTCACTCTCTTTGAATCTTCTTTATCATGCTAGGATTAACAGGAAATAGCAAAAAATTTCAGAATTGCACCTTGCAATGTGGAGATATTACTGTTTGTGCATTTACAATATTCATTGATTTTTGCCATTGAAAAACGTTTTTCATATACCAGAAATGTTTGAAGCTACTGACTGAATGAAAGGAGCTGGCATCTCACTCTCTTTGAATCTTCTTTATCATGCTAGGATTAACAGGAAAAAGCTAAAAATTTCAGAATTGCACCGTGCAATGTTGAGATATTACTGTTTGTGCATTTACAATATTCATTGATTTTTGCCATTGAAAAACATGTTTTTCATATACCAGAAATGTTTGAAGCTACTGACTGAATGAAAGGAGCTGGCATCTCACTCTCTTTGAATCTTCTTTATCATGCTAGGATTAGCAGGAAAAAGCAAAAAATTTCAGAATTGCACCTTGCAATGTGGAGATATTACTGTTTGTGCATTTACAATATTCATTGATTTTTGCCATTGAAAAACATGTTATTCATATACCAGAAATGTTTGAAGCTACTGACTGAATGAAAGGAGCTGGCATCTCACTCTCTTTGAATCTTCTTTATCATGCTAGGATTAACAGGAAAAAGCTAAAAATTTCAGAATTGCACCGTGCAATGTGGAGATATTACTGTTTGTGCATTTACAATATTCATTGATTTTTGCCATTGAAAAACATGTTTTTCATATACCAGAAATGTTTGAAGCTACTGACTGAATGAAAGGAGCTGGCATCTCACTCTCTTTGAATCTTCTTTATCATGCTAGGATTAGCAGGAAAAAGCAAAAAATTTCAGAATTGCACCTTGCAATGTGGAGATATTACTGTTTGTGCATTTACAATATTCATTGATTTTTGCCATTGAAAAACATGTTTTTCATATACCAGAAATGTTTGAAGCTACTGACTGAATGAAAGGAGCTGGCATCTCACTCTCTTTGAATCTTCTTTATCATGCTAGGATTAACAGGAAAAAGCAAAAAATTTCAGAATTGCACCTTGCAATGTGGAGATATTACTGTTTGTGCATTTACAATATTCATTGATTTTTGCCATTGAAAAACATGTTTTTCATATACCAGAAATGTTTGAAGCTACTGACTGAATGAAAGGAGCTGGCATCTCACTCTCTTTGAATCTTCTTTATCATGCTAGGATTAGCAGGAAAAAGCAAAAAATTTCAGAATTGCACCTTGCAATGTGGAGATATTACTGTTTGTGCATTTACAATATTCATTGATTTTTGCCATTGAAAAACATGTTTTTCATATACCAGAAATGTTTGAAGCTACTGACTGAATGAAAGGAGCTGGCATCTGACTCTCTTTGAATCTTCTTTATCATGCTAGGATTAACAGGAAAAAGCTAAAAATTTCAGAATTGCACCGTGCAATGTGGAGATATTACTGTTTGTGCATTTACAATATTCATTGATTTTTGCCATTGAAAAACATGTTTTTCATATACCAGAAATGTTTGAAGCTACTGACTGAATGAAAGGAGCTGGCATCTCACTCTCTTTGAATCTTCTTTATCATGCTAGGATTAGCAGGAAAAAGCAAAAAATTTCAGAATTGCACCTTGCAATGTGGAGATATTACTGTTTGTGCATTTACAATATTCATTGATTTTTGCCATTGAAAAACATGTTTTTCATATACCAGAAATGTTTGAAGCTACTGACTGAATGAAAGGAGCTGGCATCTCACTCTCTTTGAATCTTCTTTATCATGCTAGGATTAACAGGAAAAAGCTAAAAATTTCAGAATTGCACCGTGCAATGTGGAGATATTACTGTTTGTGCATTTACAATATTCATTGATTTTTGCCATTGAAAAACATGTTTTTCATATACCAGAAATGTTTGAAGCTACTGACTGAATGAAAGGAGCTGGCATCTCACTCTCTTTGAATCTTCTTTATCATGCTAGGATTAGCAGGAAAAAGCAAAAAATTTCAGAATTGCACCTTGCAATGTGGAGATATTACTGTTTGTGCATTTACAATATTCATTGATTTTTGCCATTGAAAAACATGTTTTTCATATACCAGAAATGTTTGAAGCTACTGACTGAATGAAAGGAGCTGGCATCTCACTCTCTTTGAATCTTCTTTATCATGCTAGGATTAACAGGAAAAAGCAAAAAATTTCAGAATTGCACCTTGCAATGTGGAGATATTACTGTTTGTGCATTTACAATATTCATTGATTTTTGCCATTGAAAAACATGTTTTTCATATACCAGAAATGTTTGAAGCTACTGACTGAATGAAAGGAGCTGGCATCTCACTCTCTTTGAATCTTCTTTATCATGCTAGGATTAGCAGGAAAAAGCAAAAAATTTCAGAATTGCACCTTGCAATGTGGAGATATTACTGTTTGTGCATTTACAATATTCATTGATTTTTGCCATTGAAAAACATGTTTTTCATATACCAGAAATGTTTGAAGCTACTGACTGAATGAAAGGAGCTGGCATCTCACTCTCTTTGAATCTTCTTTATCATGCTAGGATTAACAGGAAATAGCAAAAAATTTCAGAATTGCACCTTGCAATGTGGAGATATTACTGTTTGTGCATTTACAATATTCATTGATTTTTGCCATTGAAAAACGTTTTTCATATACCAGAAATGTTTGAAGCTACTGACTGAATGAAAGGAGCTGGCATCTCACTCTCTTTGAATCTTCTTTATCATGCTAGGATTAACAGGAAAAAGCTAAAAATTTCAGAATTGCACCGTGCAATGTTGAGATATTACTGTTTGTGCATTTACAATATTCATTGATTTTTGCCATTGAAAAACATGTTTTTCATATACCAGAAATGTTTGAAGCTACTGACTGAATGAAAGGAGCTGGCATCTCACTCTCTTTGAATCTTCTTTATCATGCTAGGATTAGCAGGAAAAAGCAAAAAATTTCAGAATTGCACCTTGCAATGTGGAGATATTACTGTTTGTGCATTTACAATATTCATTGATTTTTGCCATTGAAAAACATGTTTTTCATATACCAGAAATGTTTGAAGCTACTGACTGAATGAAAGGAGCTGGCATCTCACTCTCTTTGAATCTTCTTTATCATGCTAGGATTAACAGGAAAAAGCTAAAAATTTCAGAATTGCACCGTGCAATGTGGAGATATTACTGTTTGTGCATTTACAATATTCATTGATTTTTGCCATTGAAAAACATGTTTTTCATATACCAGAAATGTTTGAAGCTACTGACTGAATGAAAGGAGCTGGCATCTCACTCTCTTTGAATCTTCTTTATCATGCTAGGATTAGCAGGAAAAAGCAAAAAATTTCAGAATTGCACCTTGCAATGTGGAGATATTACTGTTTGTGCATTTACAATATTCATTGATTTTTGCCATTGAAAAACATGTTTTTCATATACCAGAAATGTTTGAAGCTACTGACTGAATGAAAGGAGCTGGCATCTCACTCTCTTTGAATCTTCTTTATCATGCTAGGATTAACAGGAAAAAGCTAAAAATTTCAGAATTGCACCGTGCAATGTGGAGATATTACTGTTTGTGCATTTACAATATTCATTGATTTTTGCCATTGAAAAACATGTTTTTCATATACCAGAAATGTTTGAAGCTACTGACTGAATGAAAGGAGCTGGCATCTCACTCTCTTTGAATCTTCTTTATCATGCTAGGATTAGCAGGAAAAAGCAAAAAATTTCAGAATTGCACCTTGCAATGTGGAGATATTACTGTTTGTGCATTTACAATATTCATTGATTTTTGCCATTGAAAAACATGTTTTTCATATACCAGAAATGTTTGAAGCTACTGACTGAATGAAAGGAGCTGGCATCTGACTCTCTTTGAATCTTCTTTATCATGCTAGGATTAACAGGAAAAAGCTAAAAATTTCAGAATTGCACCGTGCAATGTGGAGATATTACTGTTTGTGCATTTACAATATTCATTGATTTTTGCCATTGAAAAACATGTTTTTCATATACCAGAAATGTTTGAAGCTACTGACTGAATGAAAGGAGCTGGCATCTCACTCTCTTTGAATCTTCTTTATCATGCTAGGATTAGCAGGAAAAAGCAAAAAATTTCAGAATTGCACCTTGCAATGTGGAGATATTACTGTTTGTGCATTTACAATATTCATTGATTTTTGCCATTGAAAAACATGTTTTTCATATACCAGAAATGTTTGAAGCTACTGACTGAATGAAAGGAGCTGGCATCTCACTCTCTTTGAATCTTCTTTATCATGCTAGGATTAACAGGAAAAAGCTAAAAATTTCAGAATTGCACCGTGCAATGTGGAGATATTACTGTTTGTGCATTTACAATATTCATTGATTTTTGCCATTGAAAAACATGTTTTTCATATACCAGAAATGTTTGAAGCTACTGACTGAATGAAAGGAGCTGGCATCTCACTCTCTTTGAATCTTCTTTATCATGCTAGGATTAGCAGGAAAAAGCAAAAAATTTCAGAATTGCACCTTGCAATGTGGAGATATTACTGTTTGTGCATTTACAATATTCATTGATTTTTGCCATTGAAAAACATGTTTTTCATATACCAGAAATGTTTGAAGCTACTGACTGAATGAAAGGAGCTGGCATCTCACTCTCTTTGAATCTTCTTTATCATGCTAGGATTAACAGGAAAAAGCAAAAAATTTCAGAATTGCACCTTGCAATGTGGAGATATTACTGTTTGTGCATTTACAATATTCATTGATTTTTGCCATTGAAAAACATGTTTTTCATATACCAGAAATGTTTGAAGCTACTGACTGAATGAAAGGAGCTGGCATCTCACTCTCTTTGAATCTTCTTTATCATGCTAGGATTAGCAGGAAAAAGCAAAAAATTTCAGAATTGCACCTTGCAATGTGGAGATATTACTGTTTGTGCATTTACAATATTCATTGATTTTTGCCATTGAAAAACATGTTTTTCATATACCAGAAATGTTTGAAGCTACTGACTGAATGAAAGGAGCTGGCATCTCACTCTCTTTGAATCTTCTTTATCATGCTAGGATTAACAGGAAATAGCAAAAAATTTCAGAATTGCACCTTGCAATGTGGAGATATTACTGTTTGTGCATTTACAATATTCATTGATTTTTGCCATTGAAAAACGTTTTTCATATACCAGAAATGTTTGAAGCTACTGACTGAATGAAAGGAGCTGGCATCTCACTCTCTTTGAATCTTCTTTATCATGCTAGGATTAACAGGAAAAAGCTAAAAATTTCAGAATTGCACCGTGCAATGTTGAGATATTACTGTTTGTGCATTTACAATATTCATTGATTTTTGCCATTGAAAAACATGTTTTTCATATACCAGAAATGTTTGAAGCTACTGACTGAATGAAAGGAGCTGGCATCTCACTCTCTTTGAATCTTCTTTATCATGCTAGGATTAGCAGGAAAAAGCAAAAAATTTCAGAATTGCACCTTGCAATGTGGAGATATTACTGTTTGTGCATTTACAATATTCATTGATTTTTGCCATTGAAAAACATGTTTTTCATATACCAGAAATGTTTGAAGCTACTGACTGAATGAAAGGAGCTGGCATCTCACTCTCTTTGAATCTTCTTTATCATGCTAGGATTAACAGGAAAAAGCTAAAAATTTCAGAATTGCACCGTGCAATGTGGAGATATTACTGTTTGTGCATTTACAATATTCATTGATTTTTGCCATTGAAAAACATGTTTTTCATATACCAGAAATGTTTGAAGCTACTGACTGAATGAAAGGAGCTGGCATCTCACTCTCTTTGAATCTTCTTTATCATGCTAGGATTAGCAGGAAAAAGCAAAAAATTTCAGAATTGCACCTTGCAATGTGGAGATATTACTGTTTGTGCATTTACAATATTCATTGATTTTTGCCATTGAAAAACATGTTTTTCATATACCAGAAATGTTTGAAGCTACTGACTGAATGAAAGGAGCTGGCATCTCACTCTCGTTGAATCTTCTTTATCATGCTAGGATTAACAGGAAAAAGCTAAAAATTTCAGAATTGCACCGTGCAATGTGGAGATATTACTGTTTGTGCATTTACAATATTCATTGATTTTTGCCATTGAAAAACATGTTTTTCATATACCAGAAATGTTTGAAGCTACTGACTGAATGAAAGGAGCTGGCATCTCACTCTCTTTGAATCTTCTTTATCATGCTAGGATTAGCAGGAAAAAGCAAAAAATTTCAGAATTGCACCTTGCAATGTGGAGATATTACTGTTTGTGCATTTACAATATTCATTGATTTTTGCCATTGAAAAACATGTTTTTCATATACCAGAAATGTTTGAAGCTACTGACTGAATGAAAGGAGCTGGCATCTCACTCTCTTTGAATCTTCTTTATCATGCTAGGATTAGCAGGAAAAAGCAAAAAATTTCAGAATTGCACCTTGCAATGTGGAGATATTACTGTTTGTGCATTTACAATATTCATTGATTTTTGCCATTGAAAAACATGTTTTTCATATACCAGAAATGTTTGAAGCTACTGACTGAATGAAAGGAGCTGGCATCTCACTCTCTTTGAATCTTCTTTATCATGCTAGGATTAACAGGAAATAGCAAAAAATTTCAGAATTGCACCTTGCAATGTGGAGATATTACTGTTTGTGCATTTACAATATTCATTGATTTTTGCCATTGAAAAACGTTTTTCATATACCAGAAATGTTTGAAGCTACTGACTGAATGAAAGGAGCTGGCATCTCACTCTCTTTGAATCTTCTTTATCATGCTAGGATTAACAGGAAAAAGCTAAAAATTTCAGAATTGCACCGTGCAATGTTGAGATATTACTGTTTGTGCATTTACAATATTCATTGATTTTTGCCATTGAAAAACATGTTTTTCATATACCAGAAATGTTTGAAGCTACTGACTGAATGAAAGGAGCTGGCATCTCACTCTCTTTGAATCTTCTTTATCATGCTAGGATTAGCAGGAAAAAGCAAAAAATTTCAGAATTGCACCTTGCAATGTGGAGATATTACTGTTTGTGCATTTACAATATTCATTGATTTTTGCCATTGAAAAACATGTTATTCATATACCAGAAATGTTTGAAGCTACTGACTGAATGAAAGGAGCTGGCATCTCACTCTCTTTGAATCTTCTTTATCATGCTAGGATTAACAGGAAAAAGCTAAAAATTTCAGAATTGCACCGTGCAATGTGGAGATATTACTGTTTGTGCATTTACAATATTCATTGATTTTTGCCATTGAAAAACATGTTTTTCATATACCAGAAATGTTTGAAGCTACTGACTGAATGAAAGGAGCTGGCATCTCACTCTCTTTGAATCTTCTTTATCATGCTAGGATTAGCAGGAAAAAGCAAAAAATTTCAGAATTGCACCTTGCAATGTGGAGATATTACTGTTTGTGCATTTACAATATTCATTGATTTTTGCCATTGAAAAACATGTTTTTCATATACCAGAAATGTTTGAAGCTACTGACTGAATGAAAGGAGCTGGCATCTCACTCTCTTTGAATCTTCTTTATCATGCTAGGATTAACAGGAAAAAGCAAAAAATTTCAGAATTGCACCTTGCAATGTGGAGATATTACTGTTTGTGCATTTACAATATTCATTGATTTTTGCCATTGAAAAACATGTTTTTCATATACCAGAAATGTTTGAAGCTACTGACTGAATGAAAGGAGCTGGCATCTCACTCTCTTTGAATCTTCTTTATCATGCTAGGATTAGCAGGAAAAAGCAAAAAATTTCAGAATTGCACCTTGCAATGTGGAGATATTACTGTTTGTGCATTTACAATATTCATTGATTTTTGCCATTGAAAAACATGTTTTTCATATACCAGAAATGTTTGAAGCTACTGACTGAATGAAAGGAGCTGGCATCTGACTCTCTTTGAATCTTCTTTATCATGCTAGGATTAACAGGAAAAAGCTAAAAATTTCAGAATTGCACCGTGCAATGTGGAGATATTACTGTTTGTGCATTTACAATATTCATTGATTTTTGCCATTGAAAAACATGTTTTTCATATACCAGAAATGTTTGAAGCTACTGACTGAATGAAAGGAGCTGGCATCTCACTCTCTTTGAATCTTCTTTATCATGCTAGGATTAGCAGGAAAAAGCAAAAAATTTCAGAATTGCACCTTGCAATGTGGAGATATTACTGTTTGTGCATTTACAATATTCATTGATTTTTGCCATTGAAAAACATGTTTTTCATATACCAGAAATGTTTGAAGCTACTGACTGAATGAAAGGAGCTGGCATCTCACTCTCTTTGAATCTTCTTTATCATGCTAGGATTAACAGGAAAAAGCTAAAAATTTCAGAATTGCACCGTGCAATGTGGAGATATTACTGTTTGTGCATTTACAATATTCATTGATTTTTGCCATTGAAAAACATGTTTTTCATATACCAGAAATGTTTGAAGCTACTGACTGAATGAAAGGAGCTGGCATCTCACTCTCTTTGAATCTTCTTTATCATGCTAGGATTAGCAGGAAAAAGCAAAAAATTTCAGAATTGCACCTTGCAATGTGGAGATATTACTGTTTGTGCATTTACAATATTCATTGATTTTTGCCATTGAAAAACATGTTTTTCATATACCAGAAATGTTTGAAGCTACTGACTGAATGAAAGGAGCTGGCATCTCACTCTCTTTGAATCTTCTTTATCATGCTAGGATTAACAGGAAAAAGCAAAAAATTTCAGAATTGCACCTTGCAATGTGGAGATATTACTGTTTGTGCATTTACAATATTCATTGATTTTTGCCATTGAAAAACATGTTTTTCATATACCAGAAATGTTTGAAGCTACTGACTGAATGAAAGGAGCTGGCATCTCACTCTCTTTGAATCTTCTTTATCATGCTAGGATTAGCAGGAAAAAGCAAAAAATTTCAGAATTGCACCTTGCAATGTGGAGATATTACTGTTTGTGCATTTACAATATTCATTGATTTTTGCCATTGAAAAACATGTTTTTCATATACCAGAAATGTTTGAAGCTACTGACTGAATGAAAGGAGCTGGCATCTCACTCTCTTTGAATCTTCTTTATCATGCTAGGATTAACAGGAAATAGCAAAAAATTTCAGAATTGCACCTTGCAATGTGGAGATATTACTGTTTGTGCATTTACAATATTCATTGATTTTTGCCATTGAAAAACGTTTTTCATATACCAGAAATGTTTGAAGCTACTGACTGAATGAAAGGAGCTGGCATCTCACTCTCTTTGAATCTTCTTTATCATGCTAGGATTAACAGGAAAAAGCTAAAAATTTCAGAATTGCACCGTGCAATGTTGAGATATTACTGTTTGTGCATTTACAATATTCATTGATTTTTGCCATTGAAAAACATGTTTTTCATATACCAGAAATGTTTGAAGCTACTGACTGAATGAAAGGAGCTGGCATCTCACTCTCTTTGAATCTTCTTTATCATGCTAGGATTAGCAGGAAAAAGCAAAAAATTTCAGAATTGCACCTTGCAATGTGGAGATATTACTGTTTGTGCATTTACAATATTCATTGATTTTTGCCATTGAAAAACATGTTTTTCATATACCAGAAATGTTTGAAGCTACTGACTGAATGAAAGGAGCTGGCATCTCACTCTCTTTGAATCTTCTTTATCATGCTAGGATTAACAGGAAAAAGCTAAAAATTTCAGAATTGCACCGTGCAATGTGGAGATATTACTGTTTGTGCATTTACAATATTCATTGATTTTTGCCATTGAAAAACATGTTTTTCATATACCAGAAATGTTTGAAGCTACTGACTGAATGAAAGGAGCTGGCATCTCACTCTCTTTGAATCTTCTTTATCATGCTAGGATTAGCAGGAAAAAGCAAAAAATTTCAGAATTGCACCTTGCAATGTGGAGATATTACTGTTTGTGCATTTACAATATTCATTGATTTTTGCCATTGAAAAACATGTTTTTCATATACCAGAAATGTTTGAAGCTACTGACTGAATGAAAGGAGCTGGCATCTCACTCTCTTTGAATCTTCTTTATCATGCTAGGATTAACAGGAAAAAGCAAAAAATTTCAGAATTGCACCTTGCAATGTGGAGATATTACTGTTTGTGCATTTACAATATTCATTGATTTTTGCCATTGAAAAACATGTTTTTCATATACCAGAAATGTTTGAAGCTACTGACTGAATGAAAGGAGCTGGCATCTCACTCTCTTTGAATCTTCTTTATCATGCTAGGATTAGCAGGAAAAAGCAAAAAATTTCAGAATTGCACCTTGCAATGTGGAGATATTACTGTTTGTGCATTTACAATATTCATTGATTTTTGCCATTGAAAAACATGTTTTTCATATACCAGAAATGTTTGAAGCTACTGACTGAATGAAAGGAGCTGGCATCTGACTCTCTTTGAATCTTCTTTATCATGCTAGGATTAACAGGAAAAAGCTAAAAATTTCAGAATTGCACCGTGCAATGTGGAGATATTACTGTTTGTGCATTTACAATATTCATTGATTTTTGCCATTGAAAAACATGTTTTTCATATACCAGAAATGTTTGAAGCTACTGACTGAATGAAAGGAGCTGGCATCTCACTCTCTTTGAATCTTCTTTATCATGCTAGGATTAGCAGGAAAAAGCAAAAAATTTCAGAATTGCACCTTGCAATGTGGAGATATTACTGTTTGTGCATTTACAATATTCATTGATTTTTGCCATTGAAAAACATGTTTTTCATATACCAGAAATGTTTGAAGCTACTGACTGAATGAAAGGAGCTGGCATCTCACTCTCTTTGAATCTTCTTTATCATGCTAGGATTAACAGGAAAAAGCAAAAAATTTCAGAATTGCACCTTGCAATGTGGAGATATTACTGTTTGTGAATTTACAATATTCATTGATTTTTGCCATTGAAAAACATGTTTTTCATATACCAGAAATGTTTGAAGCTACTGACTGAATGAAAGGAGCTGGCATCTCACTCTCTTTGAATCTTCTTTATCATGCTAGGATTAACAGGAAAAAGCTAAAAATTTCAGAATTGCACCGTGCAATGTGGAGATATTACTGTTTGTGCATTTACAATATTCATTGATTTTTGCCATTGAAAAACATGTTTTTCATATACCAGAAATGTTTGAAGCTACTGACTGAATGAAAGGAGCTGGCATCTCACTCTCTTTGAATCTTCTTTATCATGCTAGGATTAGCAGGAAAAAGCAAAAAATTTCAGAATTGCACCTTGCAATGTGGAGATATTACTGTTTGTGCATTTACAATATTCATTGATTTTTGCCATTGAAAAACATGTTTTTCATATACCAGAAATGTTTGAAGCTACTGACTGAATGAAAGGAGCTGGCATCTCACTCTCTTTGAATCTTCTTTATCATGCTAGGATTAACAGGAAAAAGCTAAAAATTTCAGAATTGCACCGTGCAATGTGGAGATATTACTGTTTGTGCATTTACAATATTCATTGATTTTTGCCATTGAAAAACATGTTTTTCATATACCAGAAATGTTTGAAGCTACTGACTGAATGAAAGGAGCTGGCATCTCACTCTCTTTGAATCTTCTTTATCATGCTAGGATTAGCAGGAAAAAGCAAAAAATTTCAGAATTGCACCTTGCAATGTGGAGATATTACTGTTTGTGCATTTACAATATTCATTGATTTTTGCCATTGAAAAACATGTTTTTCATATACCAGAAATGTTTGAAGCTACTGACTGAATGAAAGGAGCTGGCATCTCACTCTCTTTGAATCTTCTTTATCATGCTAGGATTAACAGGAAAAAGCAAAAAATTTCAGAATTGCACCTTGCAATGTGGAGATATTACTGTTTGTGCATTTACAATATTCATTGATTTTTGCCATTGAAAAACATGTTTTTCATATACCAGAAATGTTTGAAGCTACTGACTGAATGAAAGGAGCTGGCATCTCACTCTCTTTGAATCTTCTTTATCATGCTAGGATTAACAGGAAAAAGCTAAAAATTTCAGAATTGCACCGTGCAATGTGGAGATATTACTGTTTGTGCATTTACAATATTCATTGATTTTTGCCATTGAAAAACATGTTTTTCATATACCAGAAATGTTTGAAGCTACTGACTGAATGAAAGGAGCTGGCATCTCACTCTCTTTGAATCTTCTTTATCATGCTAGGATTAGCAGGAAAAAGCAAAAAATTTCAGAATTGCACCTTGCAATGTGGAGATATTACTGTTTGTGCATTTACAATATTCATTGATTTTTGCCATTGAAAAACATGTTTTTCATATACCAGAAATGTTTGAAGCTACTGACTGAATGAAAGGAGCTGGCATCTCACTCTCTTTGAATCTTCTTTATCATGCTAGGATTAACAGGAAAAAGCTAAAAATTTCAGAATTGCACCGTGCAATGTGGAGATATTACTGTTTGTGCATTTACAATATTCATTGATTTTTGCCATTGAAAAACATGTTTTTCATATACCAGAAATGTTTGAAGCTACTGACTGAATGAAAGGAGCTGGCATCTCACTCTCTTTGAATCTTCTTTATCATGCTAGGATTAGCAGGAAAAAGCAAAAAATTTCAGAATTGCACCTTGCAATGTGGAGATATTACTGTTTGTGCATTTACAATATTCATTGATTTTTGCCATTGAAAAACATGTTTTTCATATACCAGAAATGTTTGAAGCTACTGACTGAATGAAAGGAGCTGGCATCTCACTCTCTTTGAATCTTCTTTATCATGCTAGGATTAGCAGGAAAAAGCAAAAAATTTCAGAATTGCACTTTGCAATGTGGAGATATTACTGTTTGTGCATTTACAATATTCTTTGATTTTTGCCATTGAAAAACATGTTTTTCATATACCAGAAATGTTTGAAGCTACTGACTGAATGAAAGGAGCTGGCATCTCACTCTCTTTGAATCTTCTTTATCATGCTAGGATTAACAGGAAAAAGCAAAAAATTTCAGAATTGCACCTTGCAATGTGGAGATATTACTGTTTGTGCATTTACAATATTCATTGATTTTTGCCATTGAAAAACATGTTTTTCATATACCAGAAATGTTTGAAGCTACTGACTGAATGAAAGGAGCTGGCATCTCACTCTCTTTGAATCTTCTTTATCATGCTAGGATTAGCAGGAAAAAGCAAAAAATTTCAGAATTGCACCTTGCAATGTGGAGATATTACTGTTTGTGCATTTACAATATTCATTGATTTTTGCCATTGAAAAACATGTTTTTCATATACCAGAAATGTTTGAAGCTAGTGACTGAATGAAAGGAGCTGGCATCTCACTCTCTTTGAATCTTCTTTATCATGCTAGGATTAACAGGAAAAAGCTAAAAATTTCAGAATTGCACCGTGCAATGTGGAGATATTACTGTTTGTGCATTTACAATATTCATTGATTTTTGCCATTGAAAAACATGTTTTTCATATACCAGAAATGTTTGAAGCTACTGACTGAATGAAAGGAGCTGGCATCTCACTCTCTTTGAATCTTCTTTATCATGCTAAGAGGAGCAGGAAAAAGCAAAAAATTTCAGAATTGCACCTTCAATGCGGAGAAATTACTGTTTGTGCATTTACAATATTCATTGATTTTTGCCATTGAAAAATGTCCAGAAATGATTGAAGCTACTGACTGAATGAAAGGAGCTGGCATCTCACTCTCTTTGAATCTTCTTTATCATGCTAAGAGGAGCAGGAAAAAGCAAAAAATTTCAGAATTGCACCTTGCAATGCGGAGAAATTACTGTTTGTGCATTTACAATATTCATTAATTTTTGCCATTGAAAAACATCATGTTATTCATATACCAGAAATGATTGAAGCTACTGACTGAATGAAAGGAGCTGGCATCTCACTCTCTTTGAATCTTCTTTATCATGCTAAGAGGAGCAGGAAAAAGCAAAAAATTTCAGAATTGCACCTTGCAATGCGGAGAAATTACTGTTTGTGCATTTACAATATTCATTGATTTTTGCCATTGAAAAACATCATGTTATTCATATACCAGAAATGTTTGAAGCTACTGACTGAATGAAAGGAGCTGGCATCTCACTCTCTTTGAATCTTCTTTATCATACTAAGAGGAGCAGGAAAAAGCAAAAAATTTCAGAATTGCACCTTGCAATGCGGAGAAATTACTGTTTGTGCATTTACAATATTCATTGATTTTTGCCATTGAAAAACGTCCAGAAATGATTGAAGCTACTGACTGAATGAAAGGAGCTGGCATCTCACTCTCTTTGAATCTTCTTTATCATGCTAAGAGGAGCAGGAAAAAGCAAAAAATTTCAGAATTGCACCTTGCAATGCGGAGAAATTACTGTTTGTGCATTTACAATATTCATTGATTTTTGCCATTGAAAAACGTCCAGAAATGATTGAAGCTACTGACTGAATGAAAGGAGCTGGCATCTCACTCTCTTTGAATCTTCTTTATCATGCTAAGAGGAGCAGGAAAAAGCAAAAAATTTCAGAATTGCACCTTGCAATGCGGAGAAATTACTGTTTGTGCATTTACAATATTCATTGATTTTTGCCGCCATTGAAAAACATCATGTTATTCATATACCAGAAATGTTTGAAGCTACTGACTGAATGAAAGGAGCTGGCATCTCACTCTCTTTGAATCTTCTTTATCATGCTAAGAGGAGCAGGAAAAAGCAAAAAATTTCAGAATTGCACCTTGCAATGCGAAGAAATTACTGTTTGTGCATTTACAATATTCATTGCTTTTTGCCATTGAAAAACATCATGTTATTCATATACCAGAAATGTTTGATGCTACTGACTGAATGAAAGGAGCTGGCATCTCACTCTCTTTGAATCTTCTTTATCATGCTAAGAGGAGCAGGAAAAAGCAAAAAATTTCAGAATTGCACCTTGCAATGCGGAGAAATTACTGTTTGTGCATTTACAATATTCATTGATTTTTGCCATTGAAAAACGTCCAGAAATGATTGAAGCTACTGACTGAATGAAAGGAGCTGGCATCTCACTCTCTTTGAATCTTCTTTATCATGCTAAGAGGAGCAGGAAAAAGCAAAAAATTTCAGAATTGCACCTTGCAATGCGGAGAAATTACTGTTTGTGCATTTACAATATTCATTGATTTTTGCCATTGAAAAACATCCAGAAATGATTGAAGCTACTGACTGAATGAAAGGAGCTGGCATCTCACTCTCTTTGAATCTTCTTTATCATGCTAAGAGGAGCAGGAAAAAGCAAAAAATTTCAGAATTGCAACTTGCAATGCGGAGAAATTACTGTTTGTGCATTTACAATATTCATTGATTTTTGCCATTGAAAAACGTCCAGAAATGATTGAAGCTACTGACTGAATGAAAGGAGCTGGCATCTCAGTCTCTTTGAATCTTCTTTATCATGCTAAGAGGAGCAGGAAAAAGCAAAAAATTTCAGAATTGCACCTTGCAATGCGGAGAAATTACTGTTTGTGCATCTACAATATTCATTGATTTTTGCCGTTGAAAAACGTCCAGAAATGATTGAAGCTACTGACTGAATGAAAGGAGCTGGCATCTCACTCTCTTTGAGTCTTCTTTACCATGCTAAGAGGAGCAGGAAAAAGCAAAAAATTTCAGAATTGCACCTTGCAATGCGGAGAAATTACTGTTTGCGCATTTACAATATTCATTGATTTTTGCCATTGAAAAACGTCCAGAAATGATTGAAGCTACTGACTGAATGAAAGGAGCTGGCATCTCACTCTCTTTGAATCTTCTTTATCATGCTAAGAGGAGCAGGAAAAAGCAAAAAATTTCAGAATTGCACCTTGCAATGCGGAGAAATTACTGTTTGTGCATTTACAATATTCATTGATTTTTGCCATTGAAAAACATCATGTTATTCATATACCAGAAATGATTGAAGCTACTGACTGAATGAAAGGAGCTGGCATCTCACTCTCTTTGAATCTTCTTTATCATGCTAAGAGGAGCAGGAAAAAGCAAAAAATTTCAGAATTGCACCTTGCAATGCGGAGAAATTACTGTTTGTGCATTTACAATATTCATTGATTTTTGCCATTGAAAAACGTCCAGAAATGATTGAAGCTACTGACTGAATGAAAGGAGCTGGCATCTCACTCTCTTTGAATCTTCTTTACAATGCTAAGAGGAGCAGGAAAAAGCAAAAAATTTCAGAATTGCACCTTGCAATGCGGAGAAATTACTGTTTGTGCATTTACAATATTCATTGATTTTTGCCATTGAAAAACGTCCAGAAATGATTGAAGCTACTGACTGAATGAAAGGAGCTCTCATCTCACTCTCTTTGAATCTTCTTTATCATGCTAAGAGGAGCAGGAAAAAGCAAAAAATTTCAGAATTGCACCTTGCAATGCGGAGAAATTACTGTTTGTGCATTTACAATATTCATTGATTTTTGCCATTGAAAAACATCATGTTATTCATATACCAGAAATGTTTGAAGCTACTGACTGAATGAAAGGAGCTGGCATCTCACTCTCTTTGAATCTTCTTTATCATGCTAAGAGGAGCAGGAAAAAGCAAAAAATTTCAGAATTGCACCTTCAATGCGGAGAAATTACTGTTTGTGCATTTACAATATTCATTGATTTTTGCCATTGAAAAACGTCCAGAAATGATTGAAGCTACTGACTGAATGAAAGGAGCTGGCATCTCACTCTCTTTGAATCTTCTTTATCATGCTAAGAGGAGCAGGGAAAAGCAAAAAATTTCAGAATTGCACCTTGCAATGCGGAGAAATTACTGTTTGTGCATTTACAATATTCATTAATTTTTGCCATTGAAAAACATCATGTTATTCATATACCAGAAATGATTGAAGCTACTGACTGAATGAAAGGAGCTGGCATCTCACTCTCTTTGAATCTTCTTTATCATGCTAAGAGGAGCAGGAAAAAGCAAAAAATTTCAGAATTGCACCTTGCAATGCGGAGAAATTACTGTTTGTGCATTTACAATATTCATTGATTTTTGCCATTGAAAAACATCATGTTATTCATATACCAGAAATGTTTGAAGCTACTGACTGAATGAAAGGAGCTGGCATCTCACTCTCTTTGAATCTTCTTTATCATACTAAGAGGAGCAGGAAAAAGCAAAAAATTTCAGAATTGCACCTTGCAATGCGGAGAAATTACTGTTTGTGCATTTACAATATTCATTGATTTTTGCCATTGAAAAATGTCCAGAAATGATTGAAGCTACTGACTGAATGAAAGGAGCTGGCATCTCACTCTCTTTGAATCTTCTTTATCATGCTAAGAGGAGCAGGAAAAAGCAAAAAATTTCAGAATTGCACCTTGCAATGCGGAGAAATTACTGTTTGTGCATTTACAATATTCATTGATTTTTGCCATTGAAAAACATCATGTTATTCATATACCAGAAATGTTTGAAGCTACTGACTGAATGAAAGGAGCTGGCATCTCACTCTCTTTGAATCTTCTTTATCATACTAAGAGGAGCAGGAAAAAGCAAAAAATTTCAGAATTGCACCTTGCAATGCGGAGAAATTACTGTTTGTGCATTTACAATATTCATTGATTTTTGCCATTGAAAAACGTCCAGAAATGATTGAAGCTACTGACTGAATGAAAGGAGCTGGCATCTCACTCTCTTTGAATCTTCTTTATCATGCTAAGAGGAGCAGGAAAAAGCAAAAAATTTCAGAATTGCACCTTGCAATGCGGAGAAATTACTGTTTGTGCATTTACAATATTCATTGATTTTTGCCATTGAAAAACGTCCAGAAATGATTGAAGCTACTGACTGAATGAAAGGAGCTGGCATCTCACTCTCTTTGAATCTTCTTTATCATGCTAAGAGGAGCAGGAAAAAGCAAAAAATTTCAGAATTGCACCTTGCAATGCGGAGAAATTACTGTTTGTGCATTTACAATATTCATTGATTTTTGCCGCCATTGAAAAACATCATGTTATTCATATACCAGAAATGTTTGAAGCTACTGACTGAATGAAAGGAGCTGGCATCTCACTCTCTTTGAATCTTCTTTATCATGCTAAGAGGAGCAGGAAAAAGCAAAAAATTTCAGAATTGCACCTTGCAATGCGAAGAAATTACTGTTTGTGCATTTACAATATTCATTGCTTTTTGCCATTGAAAAACATCATGTTATTCATATACCAGAAATGTTTGATGCTACTGACTGAATGAAAGGAGCTGGCATCTCACTCTCTTTGAATCTTCTTTATCATGCTAAGAGGAGCAGGAAAAAGCAAATAATTTCAGAATTGCACCTTGCAATGCGGAGAAATTACTGTTTGTGCATTTACAATATTCATTGATTTTTGCCATTGAAAAACGTCCAGAAATGATTGAAGCTACTGACTGAATGAAAGGAGCTGGCATCTCACTCTCTTTGAATCTTCTTTATCATGCTAAGAGGAGCAGGAAAAAGCAAAAAATTTCAGAATTGCACCTTGCAATGCGGAGAAATTACTGTTTGTGCATTTACAATATTCATTGATTTTTGCCATTGAAAAACATCCAGAAATGATTGAAGCTACTGACTGAATGAAAGGAGCTGGCATCTCACTCTCTTTGAATCTTCTTTATCATGCTAAGAGGAGCAGGAAAAAGCAAAAAATTTCAGAATTGCAACTTGCAATGCGGAGAAATTACTGTTTGTGCATTTACAATATTCATTGATTTTTGCCATTGAAAAACGTCCAGAAATGATTGAAGCTACTGACTGAATGAAAGGAGCTGGCATCTCAGTCTCTTTGAATCTTCTTTATCATGCTAAGAGGAGCAGGAAAAAGCAAAAAATTTCAGAATTGCACCTTGCAATGCGGAGAAATTACTGTTTGTGCATCTACAATATTCATTGATTTTTGCCGTTGAAAAACGTCCAGAAATGATTTAAGCTACTGACTGAATGAAAGGAGCTGGCATCTCACTCTCTTTGAGTCTTCTTTACCATGCTAAGAGGAGCAGGAAAAAGCAAAAAATTTCAGAATTGCACCTTGCAATGCGGAGAAATTACTGTTTGCGCATTTACAATATTCATTGATTTTTGCCATTGAAAAACGTCCAGAAATGATTGAAGCTACTGACTGAATGAAAGGAGCTGGCATCTCACTCTCTTTGAATCTTCTTTATCATGCTAAGAGGAGCAGGAAAAAGCAAAAAATTTCAGAATTGCACCTTGCAATGCGGAGAAATTACTGTTTGTGCATTTACAATATTCATTGATTTTTGCCATTGAAAAACATCATGTTATTCATATACCAGAAATGATTGAAGCTACTGACTGAATGAAAGGAGCTGGCATCTCACTCTCTTTGAATCTTCTTTATCATGCTAAGAGGAGCAGGAAAAAGCAAAAAATTTCAGAATTGCACCTTGCAATGCGGAGAAATTACTGTTTGTGCATTTACAATATTCATTGATTTTTGCCATTGAAAAACGTCCAGAAATGATTGAAGCTACTGACTGAATGAAAGGAGCTGGCATCTCACTCTCTTTGAATCTTCTTTACAATGCTAAGAGGAGCAGGAAAAAGCAAAAAATTTCAGAATTGCACCTTGCAATGCGGAGAAATTACTGTTTGTGCATTTACAATATTCATTGATTTTTGCCATTGAAAAACGTCCAGAAATGATTGAAGCTACTGACTGAATGAAAGGAGCTCTCATCTCACTCTCTTTGAATCTTCTTTATCATGCTAAGAGGAGCAGGAAAAAGCAAAAAATTTCAGAATTGCACCTTGCAATGCGGAGAAATTACTGTTTGTGCATTTACAATATTCATTGATTTTTGCCATTGAAAAACATCATGTTATTCATATACCAGAAATGTTTGAAGCTACTGACTGAATGAAAGGAGCTGGCATCTCACTCTCTTTGAATCTTCTTTATCATGCTAAGAGGAGCAGGAAAAAGCAAAAAATTTCAGAATTGCACCTTCAATGCGGAGAAATTACTGTTTGTGCATTTACAATATTCATTGATTTTTGCCATTGAAAAACGTCCAGAAATGATTGAAGCTACTGACTGAATGAAAGGAGCTGGCATCTCACTCTCTTTGAATCTTCTTTATCATGCTAAGAGGAGCAGGAAAAAGCAAAAAATTTCAGAATTGCACCTTGCAATGCGGAGAAATTACTGTTTGTGCATTTACAATATTCATTAATTTTTGCCATTGAAAAACATCATGTTATTCATATACCAGAAATGATTGAAGCTACTGACTGAATGAAAGGAGCTGGCATCTCACTCTCTTTGAATCTTCTTTATCATGCTAAGAGGAGCAGGAAAAAGCAAAAAATTTCAGAATTGCACCTTGCAATGCGGAGAAATTACTGTTTGTGCATTTACAATATTCATTGATTTTTGCCATTGAAAAACATCATGTTATTCATATACCAGAAATGTTTGAAGCTACTGACTGAATGAAAGGAGCTGGCATCTCACTCTCTTTGAATCTTCTTTATCATACTAAGAGGAGCAGGAAAAAGCAAAAAATTTCAGAATTGCACCTTGCAATGCGGAGAAATTACTGTTTGTGCATTTACAATATTCATTGATTTTTGCCATTGAAAAACGTCCAGAAATGATTGAAGCTACTGACTGAATGAAAGGAGCTGGCATCTCACTCTCTTTGAATCTTCTTTATCATGCTAAGAGGAGCAGGAAAAAGCAAAAAATTTCAGAATTGCACCTTGCAATGCGGAGAAATTACTGTTTGTGCATTTACAATATTCATTGATTTTTGCCATTGAAAAACATCATGTTATTCATATACCAGAAATGTTTGAAGCTACTGACTGAATGAAAGGAGCTGGCATCTCACTCTCTTTGAATCTTCTTTATCATACTAAGAGGAGCAGGAAAAAGCAAAAAATTTCAGAATTGCACCTTCAATGCGGAGAAATTACTGTTTGTGCATTTACAATATTCATTGATTTTTGCCATTGAAAAACGTCCAGAAATGATTGAAGCTACTGACTGAATGAAAGGAGCTGGCATCTCACTCTCTTTGAATCTTCTTTATCATGCTAAGAGGAGCAGGAAAAAGCAAAAAATTTCAGAATTGCACCTTGCAATGCGGAGAAATTACTGTTTGTGCATTTACAATATTCATTAATTTTTGCCATTGAAAAACATCATGTTATTCATATACCAGAAATGATTGAAGCTACTGACTGAATGAAAGGAGCTGGCATCTCACTCTCTTTGAATCTTCTTTATCATGCTAAGAGGAGCAGGAAAAAGCAAAAAATTTCAGAATTGCACCTTGCAATGCGGAGAAATTACTGTTTGTGCATTTACAATATTCATTGATTTTTGCCATTGAAAAACATCATGTTATTCATATACCAGAAATGTTTGAAGCTACTGACTGAATGAAAGGAGCTGGCATCTCACTCTCTTTGAATCTTCTTTATCATACTAAGAGGAGCAGGAAAAAGCAAAAAATTTCAGAATTGCACCTTGCAATGCGGAGAAATTACTGTTTGTGCATTTACAATATTCATTGATTTTTGCCATTGAAAAACGTACAGAAATGATTGAAGCTACTGACTGAATGAAAGGAGCTGGCATCTCACTCTCTTTGAATCTTCTTTATCATGCTAAGAGGAGCAGGAAAAAGCAAAAAATTTCAGAATTGCACCTTGCAATGCGGAGAAATTACTGTTTGTGCATTTACAATATTCATTGATTTTTGCCATTGAAAAACGTCCAGAAATGATTGAAGCTACTGACTGAATGAAAGGAGCTGGCATCTCACTCTCTTTGAATCTTCTTTATCATGCTAAGAGGAGCAGGAAAAAGCAAAAAATTTCAGAATTGCACCTTGCAATGCGGAGAAATTACTGTTTGTGCATTTACAATATTCATTGATTTTTGCCGCCATTGAAAAACATCATGTTATTCATATACCAGAAATGTTTGAAGCTACTGACTGAATGAAAGGAGCTGGCATCTCACTCTCTTTGAATCTTCTTTATCATGCTAAGAGGAGCAGGAAAAAGCAAAAAATTTCAGAATTGCACCTTGCAATGCGAAGAAATTACTGTTTGTGCATTTACAATATTCATTGATTTTTGCCATTGAAAAACATCATGTTATTCATATACCAGAAATGTTTGATGCTACTGACTGAATGAAAGGAGCTGGCATCTCACTCTCTTTGAATCTTCGTTATCATGCTAAGAGGAGCAGGAAAAAGCAAAAAATTTCAGAATTGCACCTTGCAATGCGGAGAAATTACTGTTTGTGCATTTACAATATTCATTGATTTTTGCCATTGAAAAACGTCCAGAAATGATTGAAGCTACTGACTGAATGAAAGGAGCTGGCATCTCACTCTCTTTGAATCTTCTTTATTATGCTAAGAGGAGCAGGAAAAAGCAAAAAATTTCAGAATTGCACCTTGCAATGCGGAGAAATTACTGTTTGTGCATTTACAATATTCATTGATTTTTGCCATTGAAAAACATCCAGAAATGATTGAAGCTACTGACTGAATGAAAGGAGCTGGCATCTCACTCTCTTTGAATCTTCTTTATCATGCTAAGAGGAGCAGGAAAAAGCAAAAAATTTCAGAATTGCACCTTGCAATGCGGAGAAATTACTGTTTGTGCATTTACATTATTCATTGATTTTTGCCATTGAAAAACGTCCAGAAATGATTGAAGCTACTGACTGAATGAAAGGAGCTGGCATCTCAGTCTCTTTGAATCTTCTTTATCATGCTAAGAGGAGCAGGAAAAAGCAAAAAATTTCAGAATTGCACCTTGCAATGCGGAGAAATTACTGTTTGTGCATCTACAATATTCATTGATTTTTGCCGTTGAAAAACGTCCAGAAATGATTGAAGCTACTGACTGAATGAAAGGAGCTGGCATCTCACTCTCTTTGAGTCTTCTTTACCATGCTAAGAGGAGCAGGAAAAAGCAAAAAATTTCAGAATTGCACCTTGCAATGCGGAGAAATTACTGTTTGTGCATTTACAATATTCTTTGATTTTTGCCATTGAAAAACGTCCAGAAATGATTGAAGCTACTGACTGAATGAAAGGAGCTGGCATCTCACTCTCTTTGAATCTTCTTTATCATGCTAAGAGGAGCAGGAAAAAGCAAAAAATTTCAGAATTGCACCTTGCAATGCGGAGAAATTACTGTTTGTGCATTTACAATATTCATTGATTTTTGCCATTGAAAAACATCATGTTATTCATATACCAGAAATGATTGAAGCTACTGACTGAATGAAAGGAGCTGGCATCTCACTCTCTTTGAATCTTCTTTATCATGCTAAGAGGAGCAGGAAAAAGCAAAAAATTTCAGAATTGCACCTTGCAATGCGGAGAAATTACTGTTTGTGCATTTACAATATTCATTGATTTTTGCCATTGAAAAACGTCCAGAAATGATTGAAGCTACTGACTGAATGAAAGGAGCTGGCATCTCACTCTCTTTGAATCTTCTTTATCATGCTAAGAGGAGCAGGAAAAAGCAAAAAATTTCAGAATTGCACCTTGCAATGCGGAGAAATTACTGTTTGTGCATTTACAATATTCATTGATTTTTGCCATTGAAAAACGTCCAGAAATGATTGAAGCTACTGACTGAATGAAAGGAGCTCTCATCTCACTCTCTTTGAATCTTCTTTATCATGCTAAGAGGAGCAGGAAAAAGCAAAAAATTTCAGAATTGCACCTTGCAATGCGGAGAAATTACTGTTTGTGCATTTACAATATTCATTGATTTTTGCCATTGAAAAACATCATGTTATTCATATACCAGAAATGTTTGAAGCTACTGACTGAATGAAAGGAGCTGGCATCTCACTCTCTTTGAATCTTCTTTATCATGCTAAGAGGAGCAGGAAAAAGCAAAAAATTTCAGAATTGCACCTTCAATGCGGAGAAATTACTGTTTGTGCATTTACAATATTCATTGATTTTTGCCATTGAAAAACGTCCAGAAATGATTGAAGCTACTGACTGAATGAAAGGAGCTGGCATCTCACTCTCTTTGAATCTTCTTTATCATGCTAAGAGGAGCAGGAAAAAGAAAAAAATTTCAGAATTGCACCTTGCAATGCGGAGAAATTACTGTTTGTGCATTTACAATATTCATTAATTTTTGCCATTGAAAAACATCATGTTATTCATATACCAGAAATGATTGAAGCTACTGACTGAATGAAAGGAGCTGGCATCTCACTCTCTTTGAATCTTCTTTATCATGCTAAGAGGAGCAGGAAAAAGCAAAAAATTTCAGAATTGCACCTTGCAATGCGGAGAAATTACTGTTTGTGCATTTACAATATTCATTGATTTTTGCCATTGAAAAACATCATGTTATTCATATACCAGAAATGTTTGAAGCTACTGACTGAATGAAAGGAGCTGGCATCTCACTCTCTTTGAATCTTCTTTATCATACTAAGAGGAGCAGGAAAAAGCAAAAAATTTCAGAATTGCACCTTGCAATGCGGAGAAATTACTGTTTGTGCATTTACAATATTCATTGATTTTTGCCATTGAAAAACGTCCAGAAATGATTGAAGCTACTGACTGAATGAAAGGAGCTGGCATCTCACTCTCTTTGAATCTTCTTTATCATGCTAAGAGGAGCAGGAAAAAGCAAAAAATTTCAGAATTGCACCTTGCAATGCGGAGAAATTACTGTTTGTGCATTTACAATATTCATTGATTTTTGCCATTGAAAAACATCATGTTATTCATATACCAGAAATGTTTGAAGCTACTGACTGAATGAAAGGAGCTGGCATCTCACTCTCTTTGAATCTTCTTTATCATACTAAGAGGAGCAGGAAAAAGCAAAAAATTTCAGAATTGCACCTTCAATGCGGAGAAATTACTGTTTGTGCATTTACAATATTCATTGATTTTTGCCATTGAAAAACGTCCAGAAATGATTGAAGCTACTGACTGAATGAAAGGAGCTGGCATCTCACTCTCTTTGAATCTTCTTTATCATGCTAAGAGGAGCAGGAAAAAGCAAAAAATTTCAGAATTGCACCTTGCAATGCGGAGAAATTACTGTTTGTGCATTTACAATATTCATTGATTTTTGCCATTGAAAAACATCATGTTATTCATATACCAGAAATGTTTGAAGCTACTGACTGAATGAAAGGAGCTGGCATCTCACTCTCTTTGAATCTTCTTTATCATACTAAGAGGAGCAGGAAAAAGCAAAAAATTTCAGAATTGCACCTTGCAATGCGGAGAAATTACTGTTTGTGCATTTACAATATTCATTGATTTTTGCCATTGAAAAACGTCCAGAAATGATTGAAGCTACTGACTGAATGAAAGGAGCTGGCATCTCACTCTCTTTGAATCTTCTTTATCATGCTAAGAGGAGCAGGAAAAAGCAAAAAATTTCAGAATTGCACCTTGCAATGCGGAGAAATTACTGTTTGTGCATTTACAATATTCATTCATTTTTGCCATTGAAAAACGTCCAGAAATGATTGAAGCTACTGACTGAATGAAAGGAGCTGGCATCTCACTCTCTTTGAATCTTCTTTATCATGCTAAGAGGAGCAGGAAAAAGCAAAAAATTTCAGAATTGCACCTTGCAATGCGGAGAAATTACTGTTTGTGCATTTACAATATTCATTGATTTTTGCCGCCATTGAAAAACATCATGTTATTCATATACCAGAAATGTTTGAAGCTACTGACTGAATGAAAGGAGCTGGCATCTCACTCTCTTTGAATCTTCTTTATCATGCTAAGAGGAGCAGGAAAAAGCAAAAAATTTCAGAATTGCACCTTGCAATGCGGAGAAATTACTGTTTGTGCATCTACAATATTCATTGATTTTTGCCGTTGAAAAACGTCCAGAAATGATTGAAGCTACTGACTGAATGAAAGGAGCTGGCATCTCACTCTCTTTGAGTCTTCTTTACCATGCTAAGAGGAGCAGGAAAAAGCAAAAAATTTCAGAATTGCACCTTGCAATGCGGAGAAATTACTGTTTGTGCATTTACAATATTCATTGATTTTTGCCATTGAAAAACGTCCAGAAATGATTGAAGCTACTGACTGAATGAAAGGAGCTGGAATCTCACTCTCTTTGAATCTTCTTTATCATGCTAAGAGGAGCAGGAAAAAGCAAAAAATTTCAGAATTGCACCTTGCAATGCGGAGAAATTACTGTTTGTGCATTTACAATATTCATTGATTTTTGCCATTGAAAAACATCATGTTATTCATATACCAGAAATGATTGAAGCTACTGACTGAATGAAAGGAGCTGGCATCTCACTCTCTTTGAATCTTCTTTATCATGCTAAGAGGAGCAGGAAAAAGCAAAAAATTTCAGAATTGCACCTTGCAATGCGGAGAAATTACTGTTTGTGCATTTACAATATTCATTGATTTTTGCCATTGAAAAACGTCCAGAAATGATTGAAGCTACTGACTGAATGAAAGGAGCTCTCATCTCACTCTCTTTGAATCTTCTTTATCATGCTAAGAGGAGCAGGAAAAAGCAAAACATTTCAGAATTGCACCTTGCAATGCGGAGAAATTACTGTTTGTGCATTTACAATATTCATTGATTTTTGCCATTGAAAAACATCATGTTATTCATATACCAGAAATGTTTGAAGCTACTGACTGAATGAAAGGAGCTGGCATCTCAATCTCTTTGAATCTTCTTTATCATGCTAAGAGGAGCAGGAAAAAGCAAAAAATTTCAGAATTGCACCTTCAATGCGGAGAAATTACTGTTTGTGCATTTACAATATTCATTGATTTTTGCCATTGAAAAACGTCCAGAAATGATTGAAGCTACTGACTGAATGAAAGGAGCTGGCATCTCACTCTCTTTGAATCTTCTTTATCATGCTAAGAGGAGCAGGGAAAAGCAAAAAATTTCAGAATTGCACCTTGCAATGCGGAGAAATTACTGTTTGTGCATTTACAATATTCATTAATTTTTGCCATTGAAAAACCTCATGTTATTCATATACCAGAAATGATTGAAGCTACTGACTGAATGAAAGGAGCTGGCATCTCACTCTCTTTGAATCTTCTTTATCATGCTAAGAGGAGCAGGAAAAAGCAAAAAATTTCAGAATTGCACCTTGCAATGCGGAGAAATTACTGTTTGTGCATTTACAATATTCATTGATTTTTGCCATTGAAAAACATCATGTTATTCATATACCAGAAATGTTTGAAGCTACTGACTGAATGAAAGGAGCTGGCATCTCACTCTCTTTGAATCTTCTTTATCATACTAAGAGGAGCAGGAAAAAGCAAAAAATTTCAGAATTGCACCTTGCAATGCGGAGAAATTACTGTTTGTGCATTTACAATATTCATTGATTTTTGCCATTGAAAAACGTCCAGAAATGATTGAAGCTACTGACTGAATGAAAGGAGCTGGCATCTCACTCTCTTTGAATCTTCTTTATCATGCTAAGAGGAGCAGGAAAAAGCAAAAAATTTCAGAATTGCACCTTGCAATGCGGAGAAATTACTGTTTGTGCATTTACAATATTCATTGATTTTTGCCATTGAAAAACGTCCAGAAATGATTGAAGCTACTGACTGAATGAAAGGAGCTGGCATCTCACTCTCTTTGAATCTTCTTTATCATGCTAAGAGGAGCAGGAAAAAGCAAAAAATTTCAGAATTGCACCTTGCAATGCGGAGAAATTACTGTTTGTGCATTTACAATATTCATTGATTTTTGCCATTGAAAAACATCATGTTATTCATATACCAGAAATGTTTGAAGCTACTGACTGAATGAAAGGAGCTGGCATCTCACTCTCTTTGAATCTTCTTTATCATGCTAAGAGGAGCAGGAAAAAGGAAAAAATTTCAGAATTGCACCTTGCAATGCGAAGAAATTACTGTTTGTGCATTTACAATATTCATTGATTTTTGCCATTGAAAAACATCATGTTATTCATATACCAGAAATGTTTGAAGCTACTGACTGAATGAAAGGAGCTGGCATCTCACTCTCTTTGAATCTTCTTTATCATGCTAAGAGGAGCAGGAAAAAGCAAAAAATTTCAGAATTGCACCTTGCAATGCGGAGAAATTACTGTTTGTGCATTTACAATATTCATTGATTTTTGCCATTGAAAAACGTCCAGAAATGATTGAAGCTACTGACTGAATGAAAGGAGCTGGCATCTCACTCTCTTTGAATCTTCTTTATCATGCTAAGAGGAGCAGGAAAAAGCAAAAAATTTCAGAATTGCACCTTGCAATGCGGAGAAATTACTGTTTGTGCATTTACAATATTCATTGATTTTTGCCATTGAAAAACGTCCAGAAATGATTGAAGCTACTGACTGAATGAAAGGAGCTGGCATCTCAGTCTCTTTGAATCTTCTTTATCATGCTAAGAGGAGCAGGAAAAAGCAAAAAATTTCAGAATTGCACCTTGCAATGCGGAGAAATTACTGTTTGTGCATCTACAATATTCATTGATTTTTGCCATTGAAAAACATCATGTTATTCATATACCAGAAATGTTTGAAGCTACTTACTGAATGAAAGGAGCTGGCATCTCACTCTATTTGAATCTTCTTTATCATGCTAAGAGGAGCAGGAAAAAGCAAAAAATTTCAGAATTGCACCTTGCAATGCGGAGAAATTACTGTTTGTGCATTTACAATATTCATTGATTTTTGCCATTGAAAAATGTCCAGAAATGATTGAAGCTACTGACTGAAAGGAGCTGGCATCTCACTCTCTTTGAATCTTCTTTATCATGCTAAGAGGAGCAGGAAAAAGCAAAAAATTTCAGAATTGCACCTTGCAATGCGGAGAAATTACTGTTTGTGCATTTACAATATTCATTGATTTTTGCCATTGAAAAACGTCCAGAAATGATTGAAGCTACTGACTGAATGAAAGGAGCTGGCATCTCACTCTCTTTGAATCTTCTTTATCATGCTAAGAGGAGCAGGAAAAAGCAAAAAAATTCAGAATTGCACCTTGCAATGCGGAGAAATTACTGTTTGTGCATTTACAATATTCATTGATTTTTGCCATTGAAAAACATCATGTTATTCATATACCAGAAATGATTGAAGCTACTGACTGAATGAAAGGAGCTGGCATCTCACGCTCTTTGAATCTTCTTTTTCGTGCTAAGAGGAGCAGGAAAAAGCAAAACATTTCAGAATTGCACCTTGCAATGCGGAGAAATTACTGTTTGTGCATTTACAATATTCATTGATTTTTGCCATTGAAAAACGTCCAGAAATGATTGAAGCTACTGACTGAATGAAAGGAGCTGGCATCTCACTCTCTTTGAATCTTCTTTATCATGCTAAGAGGAGCAGGAAAAAGCAAAAAATTTCAGAATTGCACCTTGCAATGCGGAGAAATTACTGCTTGTGCATTTACAATATTCATTGATTTTTGCCATTGAAAAACGTCCAGAAATGATTGAAGCTACTGACTGAATGAAAGGAGCTGGCATCTCACTCTCTTTGAGTCTTCTTTATCATGCTAAGAGGAGCAGGAAAAAGCAAAAAGTTTCAGAATTGCACCTTGCAATGCGGAGAAATTACTGTTTGTGCATTTACAATATTCATTGATTTTTGCCATTGAAAAACGTCCAGAAATGATTAAAGCTACTGACTGAATAAAAGGAGCTGGCATCTCACTCTCTTTGAATCTTCTTTATCATGCTAAGAGGAGCAGGAAAAAGCAAAAAATTTCAGAATTGCACCTTGCAATGCGGAGAAATTACTGTTTGTGCATTTACAATATTCATTGATTTTTGCTATTGAAAAACGTCCAGAAATGATTGAAGCTACTGACTGAATGAAAGGAGCTGGCATCTCACTCTCTTTGAATCTTCTTTATCATGCTAAGAGGAGCAGGAAAAAGCAAAAAATTTCAGAATTGCACCTTGCAATGCGGAGAAATTACTGTTTGTGCATTTACAATATTCATTGATTTTTGCCGTTGAAAAACGTCCAGAAATGATTGAAGCTACTGACTGAATGAAAGGAGCTGGCATCTCATTCTCTTTGAATCTTCTTTATCATGCTAAGAGGAGCAGGAAAAAGCAAAAAATTTCAGAATTGCACCTTGCAATGCGGAGAAATTACTGTTTGTGCATTTACAATATTCATTGATTTTTGCCATTGAAAAATGTCCAGAAATGATTGAAGCTACTGACTGAATGAAAGGAGCTGGCATCTCACTCTCTTTGAATCTTCTTTATCATGCTAAGAGGAGCAGGAAAAAGCAAAAAATTTCAGAATTGCACCTTGCAATGCGGAGAAATTACTGTTTGTGCATTTACAATATTCATTGATTTTTGCCATTGAAAAACATCATGTTATTCATATTCCAGAAATGTTTGAAGCTACTGACTGAATGAAAGGAGCTGGCATCTCACTCTCTTTGAATCTTCTTTATCATGCTAAGAGGAGCAGGAAAAAGCAAAAAATTTCAGAATTGCACCTTGCAATGCGGAGAAATTACTGTTTGTGCATTTACAATATTCATTGATTTTTGCCATTGAAAAACGTCCAGAAATGATTGAAGCTACTGACTGAATTAAAGGAGCTGGCATCTCACTCTCTTTGAATCTTCTTTATCATGCTAAGAGGAGCAGGAAAAAGCAAAAAATTTCAGAATTGCACCTTGCAATGCGGAGAAATTACTGTTTGTGCATTTACAATATTCATTGATTTTTGCTATTGAAAAACGTCCAGAAATGATTGAAGCTACTGACTGAATGAAAGGAGCTGGCATCTCACTCTCTTTGAGTCTTCTTTATCATGCTAAGAGGAGCAGGAAAAAGCAAAAAATTTCAGAATTGCACCTTGCAATGCGGAGAAATTACTGTTTGTGCATTTACAATATTCATTGATTTTTGCCGTTGAAAAACGTCCAGAAATGATTGAAGCTACTGACTGAATGAAAGGAGCTGGCATCTCATTCTCTTTGAATCTTCTTTATCATGCTAAGAGGAGCAGGAAAAAGCAAAAAATTTCAGAATTGCACCTTGCAATGCGGAGAAATTACTGTTTGTGCATTTACAATATTCATTGATTTTTGCCATTGAAAAACGTCCAGAAATGATTGAAGCTACTGACTGAATGAAAGGAGCTGGCATCTCACTCTCTTTGAATCTTCTTTATCATGCTAAGAGGAGCAGGAAAAAGCAAAAAATTTCAGAATTGCACCTTGCAATGCGGAGAAATTACTGTTTGTGCATTTACAATATTCATTGATTTTTGCCGTTGAAAAACGTCCAGAAATGATTGAAGCTACTGACTGAATGAAAGGAGCTGGCATCTCATTCTCTTTGAATCTTCTTTATCATGCTAAGAGGAGCAGGAAAAAGCAAAAAATTTCAGAATTGCACCTTGCAATGCGGAGAAATTACTGTTTGTGCATTTACAATATTCATTGATTTTTGCCATTGAAAAACGTCCAGAAATGATTGAAGCTACTGACTGAATGAAAGGAGCTGGCATCTCACTCTCTTTGAATCTTCTTTATCATGCTAAGAGGAGCAGGAAAAAGCAAAAAATTTCAGAATTGCACCTTGCAATGCGGAGAAATTACTGTTTGTGCATTTACAATATTCATTGATTTTTGCCATTGAAAAACATCCAGAAATGATTGAAGCTACTGACTGAATTAAAGGAGCTGGCATCTCACTCTCTTTGAATCTTCTTTATCATGCTAAGAGGAGCAGGAAAAAGCAAAAAATTTCAGAATTGCACCTTGCAATGCGGAGAAATTACTGTTTGTGCATTTACAATATTCATTGATTTTTGCCATTGAAAAACATCATGTTATTCATATACCAGAAATGATTGAAGCTACTGACTGAATGAAAGGAGCTGGCATCTCACTCTCTTTGAATCTTCTTTATCATGCTAAGAGGAGCAGGAAAAAGCAAAAAATTTCAGAATTGCACCTTGCAATGCGGAGAAATTACTGTTTGTGCATTTACAATATTCATTGATTTTTGCCATTGAAAAACGTCCAGAAATGATTGAAGCTACTGACTGAATGAAAGGAGCTGGCATCTCAGTCTCTTTGAATCTTCTTTATCATGCTAAGAGGAGCAGGAAAAAGCAAAAAATTTCAGAATTGCACCTTGCAATGCGGAGAAATTACTGTTTGTGCATCTACAATATTCATTGATTTTTGCCATTGAAAAACATCATGTTATTCATATACCAGAAATGTTTGAAGCTACTGACTGAATGAAAGGAGCTGGCATCTCACTCTATTTGAATCTTCTTTATCATGCTAAGAGGAGCAGGAAAAAGCAAAAAATTTCAGAATTGCACCTTGCAATGCGGAGAAATTACTGTTTGTGCATTTACAATATTCATTGATTTTTGCCATTGAAAAATGTCCAGAAATGATTGAAGCTACTGACTGAAAGGAGCTGGCATCTCACTCTCTTTGAATCTTCTTTATCATGCTAAGAGGAGCAGGAAAAAGCAAAAAATTTCAGAATTGCACCTTGCAATGCGGAGAAATTACTGTTTGTGCATTTACAATATTCATTGATTTTTGCCATTGAAAAACGTCCAGAAATGATTGAAGCTACTGACTGAATGAAAGGAGCTGGCATCTCACTCTCTTTGAATCTTCTTTATCATGCTAAGAGGAGCAGGAAAAAGCAAAAAAATTCAGAATTGCACCTTGCAATGCGGAGAAATTACTGTTTGTGCATTTACAATATTCATTGATTTTTGCCATTGAAAAACATCATGTTATTCATATACCAGAAATGATTGAAGCTACTGACTGAATGAAAGGAGCTGGCATCTCACACTCTTTGAATCTTCTTTTTCATGCTAAGAGGAGCAGGAAAAAGCAAAACATTTCAGAATTGCACCTTGCAATGCGGAGAAATTACTGTTTGTGCATTTACAATATTCATTGATTTTTGCCATTGAAAAACGTCCAGAAATGATTGAAGCTACTGACTGAATGAAAGGAGCTGGCATCTCACTCTCTTTGAATCTTCTTTATCATGCTAAGAGGAGCAGGAAAAAGCAAAAAATTTCAGAATTGCACCTTGCAATGCGGAGAAATTACTGCTTGTGCATTTACAATATTCATTGATTTTTGCCATTGAAAAACGTCCAGAAATGATTGAAGCTACTGACTGAATGAAAGGAGCTGGCATCTCACTCTCTTTGAGACTTCTTTATCATGCTAAGAGGAGCAGGAAAAAGCAAAAAATTTCAGAATTGCACCTTGCAATGCGGAGAAATTACTGTTTGTGCATTTACAATATTCATTGATTTTTGCCATTGAAAAACGTCCAGAAATGATTAAAGCTACTGACTGAATGAAAGGAGCTGGCATCTCACTCTCTTTGAATCTTCTTTATCATGCTAAGAGGAGCAGGAAAAAGCAAAAAATTTCAGAATTGCACCTTGCAATGCGGAGAAATTACTGTTTGTGCATTTACAATATTCATTGATTTTTGCTATTGAAAAACGTCCAGAAATGATTGAAGCTACTGACTGAATGAAAGGAGCTGGCATCTCACTCTCTTTGAATCTTCTTTATCATGCTAAGAGGAGCAGGAAAAAGCAAAAAATTTCAGAATTGCACCTTGCAATGCGGAGAAATTACTGTTTGTGCATTTACAATATTCATTGATTTTTGCCGTTGAAAAACGTCCAGAAATGATTGAAGCTACTGACTGAATGAAAGGAGCTGGCATCTCATTCTCTTTGAATCTTCTTTATCATGCTAAGAGGAGCAGGAAAAAGCAAAAAATTTCAGAATTGCACCTTGCAATGCGGAGAAATTACTGTTTGTGCATTTACAATATTCATTGATTTTTGCCATTGAAAAACGTCCAGAAATGATTGAAGCTACTGACTGAATGAAAGGAGCTGGCATCTCACTCTCTTTGAATCTTCTTTATCATGCTAAGAGGAGCAGGAAAAAGCAAAAAATTTCAGAATTGCACCTTGCAATGCGGAGAAATTACTGTTTGTGCATTTACAATATTCATTGATTTTTGCCATTGAAAAACATCATGTTATTCATATTCCAGAAATGTTTGAAGCTACTGACTGAATGAAAGGAGCTGGCATCTCACTCTCTTTGAATCTTCTTTATCATGCTAAGAGGAGCAGGAAAAAGCAAAAAATTTCAGAATTGCACCTTGCAATGCGGAGAAATTACTGTTTGTGCATTTACAATATTCATTGATTTTTGCCATTGAAAAACATCCAGAAATGATTGAAGCTACTGACTGAATTAAAGGAGCTGGCATCTCACTCTCTTTGAATCTTCTTTATCATGCTAAGAGGAGCAGGAAAAAGCAAAAAATTTCAGAATTGCACCTTGCAATGCGGAGAAATTACTGTTTGTGCATTTACAATATTCATTGATTTTTGCTATTGAAAAACGTCCAGAAATGATTGAAGCTACTGACTGAATGAAAGGAGCTGGCATCTCACTCTCTTTGAGTCTTCTTTATCATGCTAAGAGGAGCAGGAAAAAGCAAAAAATTTCAGAATTGCACCTTGCAATGCGGAGAAATTACTGTTTGTGCATTTACAATATTCATTGATTTTTGCCGTTGAAAAACGTCCAGAAATGATTGAAGCTACTGACTGAATGAAAGGAGCTGGCATCTCATTCTCTTTGAATCTTCTTTATCATGCTAAGAGGAGCAGGAAAAAGCAAAAAATTTCAGAATTGCACCTTGCAATGCGGAGAAATTACTGTTTGTGCATTTACAATATTCATTGATTTTTGCCATTGAAAAACGTCCAGAAATGATTGAAGCTACTGACTGAATGAAAGGAGCTGGCATCTCACTCTCTTTGAATCTTCTTTATCATGCTAAGAGGAGCAGGAAAAAGCAAAAAATTTCAGAATTGCACCTTGCAATGCGGAGAAATTACTGTTTGTGCATTTACAATATTCATTGATTTTTGCCATTGAAAAACATCATGTTATTCATATTCCAGAAATGTTTGAAGCTACTGACTGAATGAAAGGAGCTGGCATCTCACTCTCTTTGAATCTTCTTTATCATGCTAAGAGGAGCAGGAAAAAGCAAAAAATTTCAGAATTGCACCTTGCAATGCGGAGAAATTACTGTTTGTGCATTTACAATATTCATTGATTTTTGCCATTGAAAAACGTCCAGAAATGATTGAAGCTACTGACTGAATTAAAGGAGCTGGCATCTCACTCTCTTTGAATCTTCTTTATCATGCTAAGAGGAGCAGGAAAAAGCAAAAAATTTCAGAATTGCACCTTGCAATGCGGAGAAATTACTGTTTGTGCATTTACAATATTCATTGATTTTTGCCATTGAAAAACATCATGTTATTCATATACCAGAAATGATTGAAGCTACTGACTGAATGAAAGGAGCTGGCATCTCACTCTCTTTGAATCTTCTTTATCATGCTAAGAGGAGCAGGAAAAAGCAAAAAATTTCAGAATTGCACCTTGCAATGCGGAGAAATTACTGTTTGTGCATTTACAATATTCATTGATTTTTGCCATTGAAAAACGTCCAGAAATGATTGAAGCTACTGACTGAATGAAAGGAGCTGGCATCTCACTCTCTTTGAATCTTCTTTATCATGCTAAGAGGAGCAGGAAAAAGCAAAAAATTTCAGAATTGCACCTTGCAATGCGGAGAAATTACTGTTTGTGCATTTACAATATTCATTGATTTTTGCCATTGAAAACCATCATGTTATTCATATACCAGAAATGATTGAAGCTACTGACTGAATGAAAGGAGCTGGCATCTCACTCTCTTTGAATCTTCTTTATCATGCTAAGAGGAGCAGAAAAAAGCAAAAAATTTCAGAATTGCACCTTGCAATGCGGAGAAATTACTGTTTGTGCATTTACAATATTCATTGATTTTTGCCATTGAAAAACGTCCAGAAATGATTGAAGCTACTGACTGAATGAAAGGAGCTGGCATCTCACTCTCTTTGAATCTTCTTTATCATGCTAAGAGGAGCAGGAAAAAGCAAAAAATTTCAGAATTGCACCTTGCAATGCGGAGAAATTACTGTTTGTGCATTTACAATATTCATTGATTTTTGCCATTGAAAAACATCCAGAAATGATTGAAGCTACTGACTGAATGAAAGGAGCTGGCATCTCACTCTCTTTGAATCTTCTTTATCATGCTAAGAGGAGCAGGAAAAGGCAAAAAATTTCAGAATTGCACCTTGCAATGCGGAGAAATTACTGTTTGTGCATTTACAATATTCATTGATTTTTGCCATTGAAAAACATCATGTTATTCATATACCAGAAATGATTGAAGCTACTGACTGAATGAAAGGAGCTGGCATCTCACTCTCTTTGAATCTTCTTTATCATGCTAAGAGGAGCAGGAAAAAGCAAAAAATTTCAGAATTGCACCTTGCAATGCGGAGAAATTACTGTTTGTGCATTTACAATATTCATTTATTTTTGCCATTGAAAAACATCATGTTATTCATATACCAGAAATGATTGAAGCTACTGACTGAATGAAAGGAGCTGGCATCTCACTCTCTTTGAATCTTCTTTATCATGCTAAGAGGAGCAGGAAAAAGCAAAAAATTTCAGAATTGCACCTTGCAATGCGGAGAAATTACTGTTTGTGCATTTACAATATTCATTGATTTTTGCCATTGAAAAACGTCCAGAAATGATTGAAGCTACTGACTGAATGAAAGGAGCTGGCATCTCACTCTCTTTGAATCTTCTTTATCATGCTAAGAGGAGCAGGAAAAAGCAAAAAATTTCAGAATTGCACCTTGCAATGCGGAGAAATTACTGTTTGTGCATTTACAATATTCATTGATTTTTGCCATTGAAAAACATCATGTTATTCATATACCAGAAATGTTTGAAGCTACTGACTGAATGAAAGGAGCTGGCATCTCACTCTCTTTGAATTTTCTTTATCATGCTAAGAGGAGCAGGAAAAAGCAAAAAATTTCAGAATTGCACCTTGCAATGCGGAGAAATTACTGTTTGTGCATTTACAATATTCATTGATTTTTGCCATTGAAAAACGTCCAGAAATGATTGAAGCTACTGACTGAATGAAAGGATCTGGCATCTCACTCTCTTTGAATCTTCTTTATCATGCTAAGAGGAGCAGGAAAAGGCAAAAAATTTCAGAATTGCACCTTGCAATGCGGAGAAATTACTGTTTGTGCATTTACAATATTCATTGATTTTTGCCATTGAAAAACATCATGTTATTCATATACCAGAAATGATTGAAGCTACTGACTGAATGAAAGGAGCTGGCATCTCACTCTCTTTGAATCTTCTTTATCATGCTAAGAGGAGCAGGAAAAAGCAAAAAATTTCAGAATTGCACCTTGCAATGCGGAGAAATTACTGTTTGTGCATTTACAATATTCATTGATTTTTGCCATTGAAAAACATCATGTTATTCATATACCAGAAATGATTGAAGCTACTGACTGAATGAAAGGATCTGGCATCTCACTCTCTTTGAGTCTTCTTTATCATGCTAAGAGGAGCAGGAAAAAGCAAAAAATTTCAGAATTGCACCTTGCAATGCGGAGAAATTACTGTTTGTGCATTTACAATATTCATTGATTTTTGCTATTGAAAAACGTCCAGAAATGATTGAAGCTACTGACTGAATGAAAGGAGCTGGCATCTCACTCTCTTTGAATCTTCTTTATCATGCTAAGAGGAGCAGGAAAAAGCAAAAAATTTCAGAATTGCACCTTGCAATGCGGAGAAATTACTGTTTGTGCATTTACAATATTCATTGATTTTTGCCGTTGAAAAACGTCCAGAAATGATTGAAGCTACTGACTGAATGAAAGGAGCTGGCATCTCATTCTCTTTGAATCTTCTCTATCATGCTAAGAGGAGCAGGAAAAAGCAAAAAATTTCAGAATTGCACCTTGCAATGCGGAGAAATTACTGTTTGTGCATTTACAATATTCATTGATTTTTGCCATTGAAAAACATCATGTTATTCATATTCCAGAAATGTTTGAAGCTACTGACTGAATGAAAGGAGCTGGCATCTCACTCTCTTTGAATCTTCTTTATCATGCTAAGAGGAGCAGGAAAAAGCAAAACATTTCAGAATTGCACCTTGCAATGCGGAGAAATTACTGTTTGTGCATTTACAATATTCATTGATTTTTGCCATTGAAAAACGTCCAGAAATGATTGAAGCTACTGACTGAATTAAAGGAGCTGGCATCTCACTCTCTTTGAATCTTCTTTATCATGCTAAGCGGAGCAGGAAAAAGCAAAAAATTTCAGAATTGCACCTTGCAATGCGGAGAAATTACTGTTTGTGCATTTACAATATTCATTGATTTTTGCTATTGAAAAACGTCCAGAAATGATTGAAGCTACTGACTGAATGAAAGGAGCTGGCATCTCACTCTCTTTGAGTCTTCTTTATCATGCTAAGAGGAGCAGGAAAAAGCAAAAAATTTCAGAATTGCACCTTGCAATGCGGAGAAATTACTGTTTGTGCATTTACAATATTCATTGATTTTTGCCGTTGAAAAACGTCCAGAGATGATTGAAGCTACTGACTGAATGAAAGGAGCTGGCATCTCATTCTCTTTGAATCTTCTTTATCATGCTAAGAGGAGCAGGAAAAAGCAAAAAATTTCAGAATTGCACCTTGCAATGCGGAGAAATTACTGTTTGTGCATTTACAATATTCATTGATTTTTGCCATTGAAAAACGTCCAGAAATGATTGAAGCTACTGACTGAATGAAAGGAGCTGGCATCTCACTCTCTTTGAATCTTCTTTATCATGCTAAGAGGAGCAGGAAAAAGCAAAAAATTTCAGAATTGCACCTTGCAATGCGGAGAAATTACTGTTTGTGCATTTACAATATTCATTGATTTTTGCCATTGAAAAACATCATGTTATTCATATTCCAGAAATGTTTGAAGCTACTGACTGAATGAAAGGAGCTGGCATCTCACTCTCTTTGAATCTTCTTTATCATGCTAAGAGGAGCAGGAAAAAGCAAAAAATTTCAGAATTGCACCTTGCAATGCGGAGAAATTACTGTTTGTGCATTTACAATATTCATTGATTTTTGCCATTGAAAAACGTCCAGAAATGATTGAAGCTACTGACTGAATTAAAGGAGCTGGCATCTCACTCTCTTTGAATCTTCTTTATCATGCTAAGAGGAGCAGGAAAAAGCAAAAAATTTCAGAATTGCACCTTGCAATGCGGAGAAATTACTGTTTGTGCATTTACAATATTCATTGATTTTTGCCATTGAAAAACATCATGTTATTCATATACCAGAAATGATTGAAGCTACTGACTGAATGAAAGGAGCTGGCATCTCACTCTCTTTGAATCTTCTTTATCATGCTAAGAGGAGCAGGAAAAAGCAAAAAATTTCAGAATTGCACCTTGCAATGCGGAGAAATTACTGTTTGTGCATTTACAATATTCATTGATTTTTGCCATTGAAAAACGTCCAGAAATGATTGAAGCTACTGACTGAATGAAAGGAGCTGGCATCTCACTCTCTTTGAATCTTCTTTATCATGCTAAGAGGAGCAGGAAAAAGCAAAAAATTTCAGAATTGCACCTTGCAATGCGGAGAAATTACTGTTTGTGCATTTACAATATTCATTGATTTTTGCCATTGAAAACCATCATGTTATTCATATACCAGAAATGATTGAAGCTACTGACTGAATGAAAGGAGCTGGCATCTCACTCTCTTTGAATCTTCTTTATCATGCTAAGAGGAGCAGAAAAAAGCAAAAAATTTCAGAATTGCACCTTGCAATGCGGAGAAATTACTGTTTGTGCATTTACAATATTCATTGATTTTTGCCATTGAAAAACGTCCAGAAATGATTGAAGCTACTGACTGAATGAAAGGAGCTGGCATCTCACTCTCTTTGAATCTTCTTTATCATGCTAAGAGGAGCAGGAAAAAGCAAAAAAATTCAGAATTGCACCTTGCAATGCGGAGAAATTACTGTTTGTGCATTTACAATATTCATTGATTTTTGCCATTGAAAAACATCCAGAAATGATTGAAGCTACTGACTGAATGAAAGGAGCTGGCATCTCACTCTCTTTGAATCTTCTTTATCATGCTAAGAGGAGCAGGAAAAGGCAAAAAATTTCAGAATTGCAC
Source organism: Phyllobates terribilis (assembly GCF_046119375.1). Classification (NCBI taxonomy): domain Eukaryota; kingdom Metazoa; phylum Chordata; class Amphibia; order Anura; family Dendrobatidae; genus Phyllobates; species Phyllobates terribilis. The sequence goes on along the minus strand of NW_027364211.1, from coordinate 200,913 downwards.
CTTGCAATGCGGAGAAATTACTGTTTGTGCATTTACAATATTCATTGATTTTTGCCATTGAAAAACATCATGTTATTCATATACCAGAAATGATTGAAGCTACTGACTGAATGAAAGGAGCTGGCATCTCACTCTCTTTGAATCTTCTTTATCATGCTAAGAGGAGCAGGAAAAAGCAAAAAATTTCAGAATTGCACCTTGCAATGCGGAGAAATTACTGTTTGTGCATTTACAATATTCATTTATTTTTGCCATTGAAAAACATCATGTTATTCATATACCAGAAATGATTGAAGCTACTGACTGAATGAAAGGAGCTGGCATCTCACTCTCTTTGAATCTTCTTTATCATGCTAAGAGGAGCAGGAAAAAGCAAAAAATTTCAGAATTGCACCTTGCAATGCGGAGAAATTACTGTTTGTGCATTTACAATATTCATTGATTTTTGCCATTGAAAAACGTCCAGAAATGATTGAAGCTACTGACTGAATGAAAGGATCTGGCATCTCACTCTCTTTGAATCTTCTTTATCATGCTAAGAGGAGCAGGAAAAGGCAAAAAATTTCAGAATTGCACCTTGCAATGCGGAGAAATTACTGTTTGTGCATTTACAATATTCATTGATTTTTGCCATTGAAAAACATCATGTTATTCATATACCAGAAATGATTGAAGCTACTGACTGAATGAAAGGAGCTGGCATCTCACTCTCTTTGAATCTTCTTTATCATGCTAAGAGGAGCAGGAAAAAGCAAAAAATTTCAGAATTGCACCTTGCAATGCGGAGAAATTACTGTTTGTGCATTTACAATATTCATTGATTTTTGCCATTGAAAAACATCATGTTATTCATATACCAGAAATGATTGAAGCTACTGACTGAATGAAAGGAGCTGGCATCTCACTCTCTTTGAATCTTCTTTATCATGCTAAGAGGAGCAGGAAAAAGCAAAAAATTTCAGAATTGCACCTTGCAATGCGGAGAAATTACTGTTTGTGCATTTACAATATTCATTGATTTTTGCCATTGAAAAACGTCCAGAAATGATTGAAGCTACTGACTGAATGAAAGGAGCTGGCATCTCACTCTCTTTGAATCTTCTTTATCATGCTAAGAGGAGCAGGAAAAAGCAAAAAAATTCAGAATTGCACCTTGCAATGCGGAGAAATTACTGTTTGTGCATTTACAATATTCATTGATTTTTGCCATTGAAAAACATCATGTTATTCATATACCAGAAATGATTGAAGCTACTGACTGAATGAAAGGAGCTGGCATCTCACTCTCTTTGAATCTTCTTTTTCATGCTAAGAGGAGCAGGAAAAAGTAAAAAATTTCAGAATTGCACCTTGCAATGCGGAGAAATTACTGTTTGTGCATTTACAATATTCATTGATTTTTGCCATTGAAAAACGTCCAGAAATGATTGAAGCTACTGACTGAATGAAAGGAGCTGGCATCTCAGTCTCTTTGAATCTTCTTTATCATGCTAAGAGGAGCAGGAAAAAGCAAAAAATTTCAGAATTGCACCTTGCAATGCGGAGAAATTACTGCTTGTGCATTTACAATATTCATTGATTTTTGCCATTGAAAAACGTCCAGAAATGATTGAAGCTACTGACTGAATGAAAGGAGCTGGCATCTCACTCTCTTTGAATCTTCTTTATCATGCTAAGAGGAGCAGGAAAAAGCAAAAAATTTCAGAATTGCACCTTGCAATACGGAGAAATTGCTGTTTGTGCATTTACAATATTCATTGATTTTTGCCATTGAAAAACGTCCAGAAATGATTGAAGCTACTGACTGAATGAAAGGAGCTGGCATCTCACTCTCTTTGAATCTTCTTTATCATGCTAAGAGGAGCAGGAAAAAGCAAAAAATTTCAGAATTGCACCTTGCAATGCGGAGAAATTGCTGTTTGTGCATTTACAATATTCATTGATTTTTGCCATTGAAAAACATCCAGAAATGATTGAAGCTACTGACTGAATGAAAGGAGCTGGCATCTCACTCTCTTTGAATCTTCTTTATCATGCTAAGAGGAGCAGGAAAAAGCAAAAAATTTCAGAATTGCACCTTGCAATGCGGAGAAATTACTGTTTGTGCATTTACAATATTCATTGATTTTTGCCATTGTTAAACATCATGTTATTCATATACCAGAAATGATTGAAGCTACTGACTGAATGAAAGGAGCTGGCATCTCACTCTCTTTGAATCTTCTTTATCATGCTAAGAGGAGCAGGAAAAAGCAAAAAATTTCAGAATTGCACCTTGCAATGCGGAGAAATTACTGTTTGTGCATTTACAATATTCATTGATTTTTGCCATTGAAAAACGTCCAGAAATGTTTGAAGCTACTGACTGAATGAAAGGAGCTGGCATCTCACTCTCTTTGAATCTTCTTTATCATGCTAAGAGGAGCAGGAAAAAGCAAAAAATTTCAGAATTGCACCTTGCAATGCGGAGAAATTACTGTTTGTGCATTTACAATATTCATTGATTTTTGCCATTGAAAAACATCATGTTATTCATATACCAGAAATGATTGAAGCTACTGACTGAATGAAAGGAGCTGGCATCTCACTCTCTTTGAATCTTCTTTATCATGCTAAGAGGAGCAGGAAAAAGCAAAAAATTTCAGAATTGCACCTTGCAATGCGGAGAAATTACTGTTTGTGCATTTACAATATTCATTGATTTTTGCCTTTGAAAAACGTCCAGAAATGATTGAAGCTACTGACTGAATGAAAGGAGCTGGCATCTCACTCTCTTTGAATCTTCTTTATCATGCTAAGAGGAGCAGGAAAAAGCAAAAAATTTCAGAATTGCACCTTGCAATGCGGAGAAATTACTGTTTGTGCATTTACAATATTCATTGATTTTTGCCATTGAAAAACATCATGTTATTCATATACCAGAAATGATTGAAGCTACTGACTGAATGAAAGGAGCTGGCATCTCACTCTCTTTGAATCTTCTTTTTCATGCTAAGAGGAGCAGGAAAAAGTAAAAAATTTCAGAATTGCACCTTGCAATGCGGAGAAATTACTGTTTGTGCATTTACAATATTCATTGATTTTTGCCATTGAAAAACGTCCAGAAATGATTGAAGCTACTGACTGAATGAAAGGAGCGGGCATCTCAGTCTCTTTGAATCTTCTTTATCATGCTAAGAGGAGCAGGAAAAAGCAAAAAATTTCAGAATTGCACCTTGCAATGCGGAGAAATTACTGCTTGTGCATTTACAATATTCATTGATTTTTGCCATTGAAAAACGTCCAGAAATGATTGAAGCTACTGACTGAATGAAAGGAGCTGGCATCTCACTCTCTTTGAATCTTCTTTATCATGCTAAGAGGAGCAGGAAAAAGCAAAAAATTTCAGAATTGCACCTTGCAATACGGAGAAATTACTGTTTGTGCATTTACAATATTCATTGATTTTTGCCATTGAAAAACGTCCAGAAATGATTGAAGCTACTGACTGAATGAAAGGAGCTGGCATCTCACTCTGTTTGAATCTTCTTTATCATGCTAAGAGGAGCAGGAAAAAGCAAAAAATTTCAGAATTGCACCTTGCAATGCGGAGAAATTACTGTTTGTGCATTTACAATATTCATTGATTTTTGCCATTGAAAAACGTCCAGAAATGATTGAAGCTACTGACTGAATGAAAGGAGCTGGCATCTCACTCTCTTTGAATCTTCTTTATCATGCTAAGAGGAGCAGGAAAAAGCAAAAAATTTCAGAATTGCACCTTGCAATGCGGAGAAATTACTGTTTGTGCATTTACAATATTCATTGATTTTTGCCGTTGAAAAACGTCCAGAAATGATTGAAGCTACTGACTGAATGAAAGGAGCTGGCATCTCACTCTCTTTGAATCTTCTTTATCATGCTAAGAGGAGCAGGAAAAAGCAAAAAATTTCAGAATTGCACCTTGCAATGCGGAGAAATTACTGTTTGTGCATTTACAATATTCATTGATTTTTGCCATTGAAAAACATCCAGAAATGATTGAAGCTACTGACTGAATGAAAGGAGCTGGCATCTCACTCTCTTTGAATCTTCTTTATCATGCTAAGAGGAGCAGGAAAAAGCAAAAAATTTCAGAATTGCACCTTGCAATGCGGAGAAATTACTGTTTGTGCATTTACAATATTCATTGATTTTTGCCATTGTTAAACATCATGTTATTCATATACCAGAAATGATTGAAGCTACTGACTGAATGAAAGGAGCTGGCATCTCACTCTCTTTGAATCTTCTTTATCATGCTAAGAGGAGCAGGAAAAAGCAAAAAATTTCAGAATTGCACCTTGCAATGCGGAGAAATTACTGTTTGTGCATTTACAATATTCATTGATTTTTGCCATTGAAAAACGTCCAGAAATGTTTGAAGCTACTGACTGAATGAAAGGAGCTGGCATCTCACTCTCTTTGAATCTTCTTTATCATGCTAAGAGGAGCAGGAAAAAGCAAAAAATTTCAGAATTGCACCTTGCAATGCGGAGAAATTACTGTTTGTGCATTTACAATATTCATTGATTTTTGCCATTGAAAAACGTCCAGAAATGATTGAAGCTACTGACTGAATGAAAGGAGCTGGCATCTCACTCTCTTTGAATCTTCTTTATCATGCTAAGAGGAGCAGGAAAATGCAAAAAATTTCAGAATTGCTCCTTGCAATGCGGAGAAATTACTGTTTGTGCATTTACAATATTCATTGATTTTTGCCATTGAAAAACATCATGTTATTCATATACCAGAAATGTTTGAAGCTACTGACTGAATGAAAGGAGCTGGCATGTCACTCTCTTTGAATCTTCTTTATCATGCTAAAAGGAGCAGGAAAAAGCAAAAAATTTCAGAATTGCACCTTGCAATGCGGAGAAATTACTGTTTGTGCATTTACAATATTCATTGATTTTTGCCATTGAAAAACGTCCAGAAATGATTGAAGCTACTGACTGAATGAAAGGAGCTGGCATCTCACTCTCTTTGAATCTTCTTTATCATGCTAAGAGGAGCAGGAAAAAGCAAAAAATTTCAGAATTGCACCTTGCAATTTGGAGAAATTACTGTTTGTGCATTTACAATATTCATTGATTTTTGCCATTGAAAAACATCATGTTATTCATATACCAGAAATGATTGAAGCTACTGACTGAATGAAAGGAGCTGGCATCTCACTCTCTTTGAATCTTCTTTATCATGCTAAGAGGAGCAGGAAAAAGCAAAAAATTTCAGAATTGCACCTTGCAATGCGGAGAAATTACTGTTTGTCCATTTACAATATTCATTGATTTTTGCCATTGAAAAATGTCCAGAAATGATTGAAGCTACTGACTGAATGAAAGGAGCTGGCATCTCACTCTCTTTGAATCTTCTTTATCATGCTAAGAGGAGCAGGAAAAAGCAAAAAATTTCAGAATTGCACCTTGCAATGCGGAGAAATTACTGTTTGTGCATTTACAATATTCATTGATTTTTGCCATTGAAAAACATCATGTTATTCATATACCAGAAATGTTTGAAGCTACTGACTGAATGAAAGGAGCTGGCATCTCACTCTCTTTGAATCTTCTTTATCATGCTAAGAGGAGCAGGAAAAAGCAAAAAATTTCAGAATTGCACCTTGCAATGCGGAGAAATTACTGTTTGTGCATTTACAATATTCATTGATTTTTGCCATTGAAAAACGTCCAGAAATGATTGAAGCTACTGACTGAATGAAAGGAGCTGGCATCTCACTCTCTTTGAATCTTCTTTATCATGCTAAGAGGAGCAGGAAAAGGCAAAAAATTTCAGAATTGCACCTTGCAATGCGGAGAAATTACTGTTTGTGCATTTACAATATTCATTGATTTTTGCCATTGAAAAACATCATGTTATTCATATACCAGAAATGTTTGAAGCTACTGACTGAATGAAAGGAGCTGGCATCTCACTCTCTTTGAATCTTCTTTATCATGCTAAGGGGAGCAGGAAAAAGCAAAAAATTTCAGAATTGCACCTTGCAATGCGAATAAATTACTGTTTGTGCATTTACAATATTCATTGATTTTTGCCATTGAAAAACATCATGTTATTCATATACCAGAAATGATTGAAGCTACTGACTGAATGAAAGGAGCTGGCATCTCACTCTCTTTGAATCTTCTTTATCATGCTAAGAGGAGCAGGAAAAAGCAAAAAAATTTCAGAATTGCACCTTGCAATGCGGAGAAATTACTGTTTGTGCATTTACAATATTCATTGATTTTTGCCATTGAAAAACATCATGTTATTCATATACCAGAAATGATTGAAGCTACTGACTGAATGAAAGGAGCTGGCATCTCACTCTCTTTGAATCTTCTTTATCATGCTAAGAGGAGCAGGAAAAAGCAAAAAATTTCAGAATTGCACCTCGCAATGCGGAGAAATTACTGTTTGTGCATTTACAATATTCATTGATTTTTGCCATTGAAAAACGTCCAGAAATGATTGAAGCTACTGACTGAATGAAAGGAGCTGGCATCTCACTCTCTTTGAATCTTCTTTATCATGCTAAGAGGAGCAGGAAAAAGCAAAAAATTTCAGAATTGCACCTTGCAATGCGGAGAAATTGCTGTTTGTGCATTTACAAAATTCATTGATTTTTGCCATTGAAAAACATCATGTTATTCATATACCAGAAATGTTTGAAGCTACTGACTGAATGAAAGGAGCTGGCATCTCACTCTCTTTGAATCTTCTTTATCATGCTAAGAGGAGCAGGAAAAAGCAAAAAATTTCAGAATTGCACCTTGCAATGCGGAGAAATTACTGTTTGTGCATTTACAATATTCATTGATTTTTGCCATTGAAAAACGTCCAGAAATGATTGAAGCTACTGACTGAATGAAAGGAGCTGGCATCTCACTCTCTTTGAATCTTCTTTATCATGCTAAGAGGAGCAGGAAAAAGCAAAAAATTTCAGAATTGCACCTTGCAATGCGGAGAAATTACTGTTTGTGCATTTACAATATACATTGATTTTTGCCATTGAAAAACGTCCAGAAATGATTGAAGCTACTGACTGAATGAAAGGAGCTGGCATCTCACTCTCTTTGAATCTTCTTTATCATGCTAAGAGGAGCAGGAAAAAGCAAAAAATTTCAGAATTGCACCTTGCAATGCGGAGAAATTACTGTTTGTGCATTTACAATATACATTGATTTTTGCCATTGAAAAACGTCCAGAAATGATTGAAGCTACTGACTGAATGAAAGGAGCTGGCATCTCACTCTCTTTGAATCTTCTTTATCATGCTAAGAGGAGCAGGAAAAAGCAAAAAATTTCAGAATTTCACCTTGCAATGCGGAGAAATTACTGTTTGTGCATTTACAATATTCATTGATTTTTGCCATTGAAAAACGTCCAGAAATGATTGAAGCTACTGACTGAATGAAAGGAGCTGGCATCTCACTCTCTTTGAATCTTCTTTATCATGCTAAGAGGAGCAGGAAAAAGCAAAAAATTTCAGAATTGCACCTTGCAATGCGGAGAAATTACTGTTTGTGCATTTACAATATTCATTGATTTTTGCCGTTGAAAAACGTCCAGAAATGATTGAACCTACCGACTGAATGAAAGGAGCTGGCATCTCACTCTCTTTGAATCTTCTTTATCATGCTAAGAGGAGCAGGAAAAAGCAAAAAATTTCAGAATTGCACCTTGCAATGCGGAGAAATTACTGTTTGTGCATTTACAATATTCATTGATTTTTGCCGTTGAAAAACGTCCAGAAATGATTGAAGCTACTGACTGAATGAAAGGAGCTGGCATCTCACTCTCTTTGAATCTTCTTTATCATGCTAAGAGGAGCAGGAAAAAGCAAAAAATTTCAGAATTGCACCTTGCAATGCGGAGAAATTACTGTTTGTGCATTTACAATATTCATTGATTTTTGCCATTGAAAAACATCATGTTATTCATATACCAAAAATGATTGAAGCTACTGAGTGAATGAAAGGAGCTGGCATCTCACTCTCTTTGAATCTTCTTTATCATGCTAAGAGGAGCAGGAAAAAAGCAAAAAATTTCAGAATTGCACCTTGCAATGCGGAGAAATTACTGTTTGTGCATTTACAATATTCATTGATTTTTGCCATTGAAAAACGTCCAGAAATGATTGAAGCTACTGACTGAATGAAAGGAGCTGGCATCTCACTCTCTTTGAATCTTCTTTATCATGCTAAGAGGAGCAGGAAAAAGCAAAAAATTTCAGAATTGCACCTTGCAATGCGGAGAAATTACTGTTTGTGCATTTACAATATTCATTGATTTTTGCCATTGAAAAACATCATGTTATTCATATACCAGAAATGTTTGAAGCTACTGACTGAATGAAAGGAGCTGGCATGTCACTCTCTTTGAATCTTCTTTATCATGCTAAGAGGAGCAGGAAAAAGCAAAAAATTTCAGAATTGCACCTTGCAATGCGGAGAAATTACTGTTTGTGCATTTACAATATTCATTGATTTTTGCCATTGAAAAACGTCCAGAAATTATTGAAGCTACTGACTGAATGAAAGGAGCTGGCATCTCACTCTCTTTGAATCTTCTTTATCATGCTAAGAGGAGCAGGAAAAAGCAAAAAATTTCAGAATTGCACCTTGCAATGCGGAGAAATTACTGTTTGTGCATTTACAATATTCATTGATTTTTGCCATTGAAAAACATCATGTTATTCATATACCAGAAATGATTGAAGCTACTGACTGAATGAAAGGAGCTGGCATCTCACTCTCTTTGAATCTTCTTTATCATGCTAAGAGGAGCAGGAAAAAGCAAAAAATTTCAGAATTGCACCTTGCAATGCGGAGAAATTACTGTTTGTGCATTTACAATATTCATTGATTTTTGCCATTGAAAAACGTCCAGAAATGATTGAAGCTACTGACTGAATGAAAGGAGCTGGCATCTCACTCTCTTTGAATCTTCTTTATCATGCTAAGAGGAGCAGGAAAAAGCAAAAAATTTCAGAATTGCACCTTGCAATGCGGAGAAATTACTGTTTGTGCATTTACAATATTCATTGATTTTTGCCATTGAAAAACATCATGTTATTCATATACCAGAAATGTTTGAAGCTACTGACTGAATGAAAGGAGCTGGAATCTCACTCTCTTTGAATCTTCTTTATCATGCTAAGAGGAGCAGGAAAAAGCAAAAAATTTCAGAATTGCACCTTGCAATGCGGAGAAATTACTGTTTGTGCATTTACAATATTCATTGATTTTTGCCATTGAAAAACGTCCAGAAATGATTGAAGCTACTGACTGAATGAAAGGAGCTGGCATCTCACTCTCTTTGAATCTTCTTTATCATGCTAAGAGGAGCAGGAAAAGGCAAAAAATTTCAGAATTGCACCTTGCAATGCGGAGAAATTACTGTTTGTGCATTTACAATATTCATTGATTTTTGCCATTGAAAAACATCATGTTATTCATATACCAGAAATGTTTGAAGCTACTGACTGAATGAAAGGAGCTGGCATCTCACTCTCTTTGAATCTTCTTTATCATGCTAAGAGGAGCAGGAAAAACCAAAAAATTTCAGAATTGCACCTTGCAATGCGAATAAATTACTGTTTGTGCATTTACAATATTCATTGATTTTTGCCATTGAAAAACATCATGTTATTCATATACCAGAAATGATTGAAGCTACTGACTGAATGAAAGGAGCTGGCATCTCACTCTCTTTGAATCTTCTTTATCATGCTAAGAGGAGCAGGAAAAAGCAAAACATTTCAGAATTGCACCTTGCAATGCGGAGAAATTACTGTTTGTGCATTTACAATATTCATTGATTTTTGCCATTGAAAAACATCATGTTATTCACATACCAGAAATGATTGAAGCTACTGACTGAATGAAAGGAGCTGGCATCTCACTCTCTTTGAATCTTCTTTATCATGCTAAGAGGAGCAGGAAAAAGCAAAAAATTTCAGAATTGCACCTCGCAATGCGGAGAAATTACTGTTTGTGCATTTACAATATTCATTGATTTTTGCCATTGAAAAACGTCCAGAAATGATTGAAGCTACTGACTGAATGAAAGGAGCTGGCATCTCACTCTCTTTGAATCTTCTTTATCATGCTAAGAGGAGCAGGAAAAAGCAAAAAATTTCAGAATTGCACCTTGCAATGCGGAGAAATTGCTGTTTGTGCATTTACAAAATTCATTGATTTTTGCCATTGAAAAACATCATGTTATTCATATACCAGAAATGTTTGAAGCTACTGACTGAATGAAAGGAGCTGGCATCTCACTCTCTTTGAATCTTCTTTATCATGCTAAGAGGAGCAGGAAAAAGCAAAAAATTTCAGAATTGCACCTTGCAATGCGGAGAAATTACTGTTTGTGCATTTACAATATTCATTGATTTTTGCCATTGAAAAACGTCCAGAAATGATTGAAGCTACTGACTGAATGAAAGGAGCTGGCATCTCACTCTCTTTGAATCTTCTTTATCATGCTAAGAGGAGCAGGAAAAAGCAAAAAATTTCAGAATTGCACCTTGCAATGCGGAGAAATTACTGTTTGTGCATTTACAATATACATTGATTTTTGCCATTGAAAAACGTCCAGAAATGATTGAAGCTACTGACTGAATGAAAGGAGCTGGCATCTCACTCTCTTTGAATCTTCTTTATCATGCTAAGAGGAGCAGGAAAAAGCAAAAAATTTCAGAATTGCACCTTGCAATGCGGAGAAATTACTGTTTGTGCATTTACAATATTCATTGATTTTTGCCGTTGAAAAAAGTCCAGAAATGATTGAAGCTACTGACTGAATGAAAGGAGCTGGCATCTCACTCTCTTTGAATCTTCTTTATCATGCTAAGAGGAGCAGGAAAAAGCAAAAAATTTCAGAATTGCACCTTGCAATGCGGAGAAATTACTGTTTGTGCATTTACAATATTCATTGATTTTTGCCATTGAAAAACATCATGTTATTCATATACCAGAAATGATTGAAGCTACTGACTGAATGAAAGGAGCTGGCATCTCACTCTCTTTGAATCTTTTTATCATGCTAAGAGGAGCAGGAAAAAGCAAGAAATTTCAGAATTGCACCTTGCAATGCGGAGAAATTACTGTTTGTGCATTTACAATATTCATTGATTTTTGCCATTGAAAAACATCATGTTTTTCATATACCAGAAATGTTTGAAGCTACTGACTGAATGAAAGGAGCTGGCATCTCACTCTCTTTGAATCTTCTTTATCATGCTAAGAGGAGCAGGAAAAAGCAAAAAATTTCAGAATTGCACCTTGCAATGTGGAGAAATTACTGTTTGTGCATTTACAATATTCATTGATTTTTACCATTGAAAAACGTCCAGAAATGATTGAAGCTACTGACTGAATGAAAGTAGCTGCCATCTCACTCTCTTTGAATCTTTTTTATCATGCTAAGAGGAGCAGGAAAAAGCAAAAAATTTCAGACTTGCACCTTGCAATGCGGAGAAATTACTGTTTGTGCATTTACAATATTCATTGATTTTTGCCATTGAAAAACATCATGTTATTCATATACCAGAAATGTTTGAAGCTACTGACTGAATGAAAGGAGCTGGCATCTCACTCTCTTTGAATCTTCTTTATCATGCTAAGAGGAGCAGGAAAAAGCAAAAAATTTCAGAATTGCACCTTGCAATGCGGAGAAATTACTTTTTGTGCATTTACAATATTCATTGATTTTTGCCATTGAAAAACGTCCAGAAATGATTGAAGCTACTGACTGAATGAAAGGAGCTGGCATCTCACTCTCTTTGAATCTTCTTTATCATGCTAAGAGGAGCAGGAAAAAGCAAAAAATTTCAGAATTGCACCTTGCAATGCGGAGAAATTACTGTTTGTGCATTTACAATATTCATTGATTTTTGCCATTGAAAAACGTCCAGAAATGATTGAAGCTACTGACTGAATGAAAGGAGCTGGCATCTCACTCTCTTTGAATCTTCTTTATCATGCTAAGAGGAGCAGGAAAAAGCAAAAAATTTCAGAATTGCACCTTGCAATGCGGAGAAATTACTGTTTGTGCATTTACAATATTCATTGATTTTTGCCATTGAAAAACATGTAATTCATATACCAGAAATGTTTGAAGCTACTGACTGAATGAAAGGAGCTGGCACCTCACTCTCTTTGAATCTTCTTTATCATGCTAAGAGGAGCAGGAAAAAGCAAAAAATTTCAGAATTGCACCTTGCAATGCGGAGAAATTACTGTTTGTGCATTTACAATATTCATTGATTTTTGCCATTGAAAAACGTCCAGAAATGATTGAAGCTACTGACTGAATGAAAGGAGCTGGCATCTCACTCTCTTTGAATCTTCTTTATCATGCTAAGAGGAGCAGGAAAAAGCAAAAAATTTCAGAATTGCACCTTGCAATGCGGAGAAATTACAGTTTGTGCATTTACAATATTCATTGATTTTTGCCATTGAGAAACGTCCAGAAATGATTGAAGCTACTGACTGAATGAAAGGAGCTGGCATCTCACTCTCTTTGAATCTTCTTTATCATGCTAAGAGGAACAGGAAAAAGCAAAAAATTTCAGAATTGCACCTTGCAATGCGGAGAAATTACTGTTTGTGCATTTACAATATTCATTGATTTTTGCCATTGAAAAACATCATGTTATTTATATACCAGAAATGTTTGAAGCTACTGACTGAATGAAAGGAGCTGGCATCTCACTCTCTTTGAATCTTCTTTATCATGCTAAGAGGAGCAGGAAAAAGCAAAAAATTTCAGAATTGCACCTTGCAATGTGGAGAAATTACTGTTTGTGCATTTACAATATTCATTGATTTTTACCATTGAAAAACGTCCAGAAATGATTGAAGCTACTGACTGAATGAAAGTAGCTGGCATCTCACTCTCTTTGAATTTTCTTTATCATGCTAAGAGGAGCAGGAAAAAGCAAAAAATTTCAGACTTGCACCTTGCAATGCGGAGAAATTACTGTTTGTGCATTTACAATATTCATTGATTTTTGCCATTGAAAAACATCATGTTATTCATATACCAGAAATGTTTGAAGCTACTGACTGAATGAAAGGAGCTGGCATCTCACTCTCTTTGAATCTTCTTTATCATGCTAAGAGGAGCAGGAAAAAGCAAAAAATTTCAGAATTGCACCTTGCAATGCGGAGAAATTACTGTTTGTGCATTTACAATATTCATTGATTTTTGCCATTGAAAAACATCATGTTATTCATATACAAGAAATGTTTGAAGCTACTGACTGAATGAAAGGAGCTGGCATCTCAATCTCTTTGAATCTTCTTTATCATGCTAAGAGGAGCAGGAAAAAGCAAAAAATTTCAGAATTGCACCTTGCAATGTGGAGAAATTACTGTTTGTGCATTTACAATATTCATTGATTTTTACCATTGAAAAACGTCCAGAAATGATTGAAGCTACTGACTGAATGAAAGTAGCTGGCATCTCACTCTCTTTGAATCTTCTTTATCATGCTAAGAGGAGCAGGAAAAAGCAAAAAATTTCAGAATTGCACCTTGCAATGCGGAGAAATTACTGTTTGTGCATTTACAATATTCATTGATTTTTGCCATTGAAAAACATCATGTTATTCATATACCAGAAATGTTTGAAGCTACTGACTGAATGAAAGGAGCTGACATCTCACTCTCTTTGAATCTTCTTTATCATGCTAAGAGGAGCAGGAAAAAGCAAAAAATTTCAGAATTGCACCTTGCAATGCGGAGAAATTACTGTTTGTGCATTTACAATATTCATTGATTTTTGCCATTGAAAAATGTCCAGAAATGATTGAAGCTACTGACTTAATGAAAGGAGCTGGCATCTCACTCTCTTTGAATCATGCTAAGAGGAGCAGGAAAAAGCAAAAAATTTCAGAATTGCACCTTGCAATGCGGAGAAATTACTGTTTGTGCATTTACAATATTCATTGATTTTTGCCATTGAAAAACATCATGTTATTCATATACCAGAAATGTTTGAAGCTACTGACTGAATGAAAGGAGCTGGCATCTCACTCTCTTTGAATCTTCTTTATCATGCTAAGAGGAGCAGGAAAAAGCAAAAAATTTTAGAATTGCACCTTGCAATGTGGAGAAATTACTGTTTGTGCATTTACAATATTCATTGATTTTTACCATTGAAAAACGTCCAGAAATGATTGAAGCTACTGACTGAATGAAAGTAGCTGGCATCTCACTCTCTTTGAATCTTCTTTATCATGCTAAGAGGAGCAGGAAAAAGCAAAAAATTTCAGACTTGCACCTTGCAATGCGGAGAAATTACTGTTTGTGCATTTACAATATTCATTGATTTTTGCCATTGAAAAACATCATGTTATTCATATACCAGAAATGTTTGAAGCTACTGACTGAATGAAAGGAGCTGACATCTCACTCTCTTTGAATCTTCTTTATCATGCTAAGAGGAGCAGGAAAAAGCAAAAAATTTCAGAATTGCACCTTGCAATGCGGAGAAATTACTGTTTGTGCATTTACAATATTCATTGATTTTTGCCATTGAAAAACGTCCAGAAATGATTGAAGCTACTGACTGAATGAAAGGAGCTGGCATCTCACTCTCTTTGAATCTTCTTTATCATGCTAAGAGGAGCAGGAAAAAGCAAAAAATTTCAGAATTGCACCTTGCAATGCGGAGAAATTACTGTTTGTGCATTTACAATAATCATTGATTTTTGCCATTGAAAAACGTCCAGAAATGATTGAAGCTACTGACTGAATGAAAGGAGCTGGCATCTCACTCTCTTTGAATCTTCTTTATCATGCTAAGAGGAGCAGGAAAAAGCAAAAAATTTCAGAATTGCACCTTGCAATGCGGAGAAATTACTGTTTGTGCATTTACAATATTCATTGATTTTTGCCATTGAAAAACATGTTATTCATATACCAGAAATGTTTGAAGCTACTGACTGAATGAAAGGAGCTGGCACCTCACTCTCTTTGAATCTTCTTTATCATGCTAAGAGGAGCGGGAAAAAGCAAAAAATTTCAGAATTGCACCTTGCAATGCGGAAAAATTACTGTTTGTGCATTTACAATATTCATTGATTTTTGCCATTGAAAAACGTCCAGAAATGATTGAAGGTACTGACTGAATGAAAGGAGCTGGCATCTCACTCTCTTTGAATCTTCTTTATCATGCTAAGAGGAGCAGGAAAAAGCAAAAAATTTCAGAATTGCACCTTGCAATGCGGAGAAATTACTGTTTGTGCATTTACAATATTCATTGATTTTTGCCATTGAAAAACGTCCAGAAATGATTGAAGCTACTGACTGAATGAAAGGAGCTGGCATCTCACTCTCTTTGAATCTTCTTTATCATGCTAAGAGGAGCAGGAAAAAGCAAAAAATTTCAGAATTGCACCTTGCAATGCGGAGAAATTACAGTTTGTGCATTTACAATATTCATTGATTTTTGCCATTGAAAAACATCCAGAAATGATTGAAGCTACTGACTGAATGAAAGGAGCTGGCATCTCACTCTCTTTGAATCTTCTTTATCATGCTAAGAGGAGCAGGAAAAAGCAAAAAATTTCAGAATTGCACCTTGCAATGCGGAGAAATTACTGTTTGTGCATTTACAATATTCATTGATTTTTGCCATTGAAAAACATCATGTTATTCATATACCAGAAATGTTTGAAGCTACTGACTGAATGAAAGGAGCTGGCATCTCACTCTCTTTGAATCTTCTTTATCATGCTAAGAGGAGCAGGAAAAAGCAAAAAATTTCAGAATTGCACCTTGCAATGTGGAGAAATTACTGTTTGTGCATTTACAATATTCATTGATTTTTACCATTGAAAAACGTCCAGAAATGATTGAAGCTACTGACTGAATGAAAGTAGCTGGCATCTCACTCTCTTTGAATCTTCTTTATCATGCTAAGAGGAGCAGGAAAAAGCAAAAAATTTCAGACTTGCAAATTGCAATGCGGAGAAATTACTGTTTGTGCATTTACAATATTCATTGATTTTTGCCATTGAAAAACATCATGTTATTCATATACCAGAAATGTTTGAAGCTACTGACTGAATGAAAGGAGCTGGCATCTCACTCTCTTTGAATCTTCTTTATCATGCTAAGAGGAGCAGGAAAAAGCAAAAAATTTCAGAATTGCACCTTGCAATGCGGAGAAATTACTGTTTGTGCATTTACAATATTCATTGATTTTTGCCATTGAAAAACATCATGTTATTCATATACCAGAAATGTTTGAAGCTACTGACTGAATGAAAGGAGCTGGCATCTCAATCTCTTTGAATCTTCTTTATCATGCTAAGAGGAGCAGGATAAAGCAAAAAATTTCAGAATTGCACCTTGCAATGTGGAGAAATTACTGTTTGTGCATTTACAATATTCATTGATTTTTACCATTGAAAAACGTCCAGAAATGATTGAAGCTACTGACTGAATGAAAGTAGCTGGCATCTCACTCTCTTTGAATCTTCTTTATCATGCTAAGAGGAGCAGGAAAAAGCAAAAAATTTCAGACTTGCACCTTGCAATGCGGAGAAATTACTGTTTGTGCATTTACAATATTCATTGATTTTTGCCATTGAAAAACATCATGTTATTCATATACCAGAACTGTTTGAAGCTACTGACTGAATGAAAGGAGCTGGCATCTCACTCTCTTTGAATCTTCTTTATCATGCTAAGAGGAGCAGGAAAAAGCAAAAAATTTCAGACTTGCACCTTGCAATGCGGAGAAATTACTGTTTGTGCATTTACAATATTCATTGATTTTTGCCATTGAAAAACATCATGTTATTCATATACCAGAAATGTTTGAAGCTACTGACTGAATGAAAGGAACTGGCATCTCACTCTCTTTGAATCTTCTTTATCATGCTAAGAGGAGCAGGAAAAAGCAAAAAATTTCAGAATTGCACCTTGCAATGCGGAGAAATTACTGTTTGTGCATTTACAATATTCATTGATTTTTGCCATTGAAAAACGTCCAGAAATGATTGAAGGTACTGACTGAATGAAAGGAGCTGGCATCTCACTCTCTTTGAATCTTCTTTATCATTCTAAGAGGAGCAGGAAAAAGCAAAAAATTTCAGAATTGCACCTTGCAATGCGGAGAAATTACTGTTTGTGCATTTACAATATTCATTGATTTTTGCCATTGAAAAACGTCCAGAAATGATTGAAGCTACTGACTCAATGAATGGAGCTGGCATCTCACTCTCTTTGAATCTTCTTTATCATGCTAAGAGGAGCAGGAAAAAGCAAAAAATTTCAGAATTTCACCTTGCAATGCGGAGAAATTACAGTTTGTGCATATACAATATTCATTGATTTTTGCCATTGAAAAACGTCCAGAAATGATTGAAGCTACTGACTGAATGAAAGGAGCTGGCATCTCACTCTCTTTGAATCTTCTTTATCATGCTAAGAGGAGCAGGAAAAAGCAAAAAATTTCAGAATTGCACCTTGCAATGCGGAGAAATTACTGTTTGTGCATTTACAATATTCGTTGATTTTTGCCATTGAAAAACGTCCAGAAATGATTGAAGCTACTGACTGAATGAAAGGAGCTGGCATCTCACTCTCTTTGAATCTTCTTTATCATGCTAAGAGGAGCAGGAAAAAGCAAAAAATTTCAGAATTGCACCTTGCAATGCGGAGAAATTACAGTTTGTGCATTTACAATATTCATTGATTTTTGCCATTGAAAAACGTCCAGAAATGATTGAAGCTACTGACTGAATGAAAGGAGCTGGCATCTCACTCTCTTTGAATCTTCTTTATCATGCTAAGAGGAGCAGGAAAAAGCAAAAAATTTCAGAATTGCACCTTGCAATGCGGAGAAATTACTGTTTGTGCATTTACAATATTCATTGATTTTTGCCATTGAAAAACATGTTATTCATATACCAGAAATGTTTGAAGCTCCTGACTGAATGAAAGGAGCTGGCACCTCACTCTCTTTGAATCTTCTTTATCATGCTAAGAGGAGGAGGAAAAAGCAAAAAATTTCAGAATTGCACCTTGCAATGCGGAGAAATTACTGTTTGTGCATTTACAATATTCATTGATTTTTGCCATTGAAAAACGTCCAGAAATGATTGAAGCTACTGACTGAATGAAAGGAGCTGGCATCTCACTCTCTTTGAATCTTCTTTATCATGCTAAGAGGAGCAGGAAAAAGCAAAAAATTTCAGAATTGCACCTTGCAATGCGGAGAAATTACTGTTTGTGCATTTACAATATTCATTGATTTTTGCCATTGAAAAATGTCCAGAAATGATTGAAGCTACTGACTGAATGAAAGGAGCTGGCATCTCACTCTCTTTGAATCTTCTTTATCATGCTAAGAGGAGCAGGAAAAAGCAAAAAATTTCAGAATTGCGCCTTGCAATGCGGAGAAATTACTGTTTGTGCATTTACAAAATTCATTGATTTTTGCCATTGAAAAACATCATGTTATTCATATACCAGAAATGATTGAAGCTACTGACTGAAGGAAAGGAGCTGGCATCTCACTCTCTTTGAATCTTCTTTATCATGCTAATAGGAGCAGGAAAAAGCAAAAAATTTCAGAATTGCACCTTGCAATGCGGAGAAATTACTGTTTGTGCATTTACAATATTCATTGATTTTTGCCATTGAAAAACGTCCAGAAATGATTGAAGCTACTGACTGAATGAAAGGAGCTGGCATCTCACTCTCTTTGAATCTTCTTTATCATGCTAAGAGGAGCAGGAAAAAGCAAAAAATTTCAGAATTGCTCCTTGCAATGCGGAGAAATTACTGTTTGTGCATTTACAATATTCATTGATTTTTGCGATTGAAAAACATCATGTTATTCATATACCAGAAATGATTGAAGCTACTGACTGAATGAAAGGAGCTGGCATCTCATTCTCTTTGAATCTTCTTTATCATGCTAAGAGGAGCAGGAAAAAGTAAAAAATTTCAGAATTGCACCTTGCAATGCGGAGAAATTACTGTTTGTGCATTTACAATATTCAATGATTTTTGCCATTGAAAAACGTCCAGAAATGATTGAAGCTACTGACTGAATGAAAGGAGCTGGCATCTCACTCTCTTTGAATCTTGTTTATCATGCTAAGAGGAGCAGGAAAAAGCAAAAAATTTCAGAATTGCACCTTGCAATGCGGAGAAATTACTGTTTGTGCATTTACAATATTCATTGATTTTTGCCATTGAAAAACGTCCAGAAATGATTGAAGCTACTGACTGAATGAAAGGAGCTGGCATCTCACTCTCTTTGAATCTTCTTTATCATGCTAAGAGGAGCAGGAAAAAGCAAAAAATTTCAGAATTGCACCTTGCAATGCGGAGAAATTACTGTTTGTGCATTTACAATATTCATTGATTTTTGCTATTGAAAAACATCATGTTATTCATATACCAGAAATGATTGAAGCTACTGACTGAATGAAAGGAGCTGGCATCTCACTCTCTTTGAATCTTCTTTATCATGCTAAGAGGAGCAGGAAAAAGCAAAAAATTTCAGAATTGCACCTTGCAATGCGGAGAAATTGCAGTTTGTGCATTTACAATATTCATTGATTTTTGCCATTGAAAAACGTCCAGAAATGATTGAAACTACTGACTGAATGAAAGGAGCTGGCATCTCACTCTCTTTGAATCTTCTTTATCATGCTAAGAGGAGCAGGAAAAAGCAAAAAATTTCAGAATTGCACCTTGCAATGCGGAGAAATTACTGTTTGTGCATTTACAATATTCATTGATTTTTGCCATTGAAAAACATCATGTTATTCATATACCAGAAATGATTGAAGCTACTGACTGAATGAAAGGAGCTGGCATCTCACTCTCTTTGAATCTTCTTTATCATGCTAAGAGGAGCAGGAAAAAGCAAAAAATTTCAGAATTGCACCTTGCAATGCGAAGAAATTGCAGTTTGTGCATTTACAATATTCATTGATTTTTGCCATTGAAAAACGTCCAGAAATGATTGAAGCTACTGACTGAATGAAAGGAGCTGGCATCTCACTCTCTTTGAATCTTCTTTATCATGCTAAGAGGAGCAGGAAAAAGCAAAAAATTTCAGAATTGCACCTTGCAATGCGGAGAAATTACTGTTTGTGCATTTACAATATTCATTGATTTTTGCCATTGAAAAACGTCCAGAAATGATTGAAGCTACTGACTGAATGAAAGGAGCTGGCATCTCACTCTCTTTGAATCTTCTTTATCATGCTAAGAGGAGCAGGAAAAAGCAAAAAATTTCAGAATTGCACCTTGCAATGCGGAGAAATTACTGTTTGTGCATTTACAATATTCATTGATTTTTGCCATTGAAAAATGTCCAGAAATGATTGAAGCTACTGACTGAATGAAAGGAGCTGGCATCTCACTCTCTTTGAATCTTCTTTATCATGCTAAGAGGAGCAGGAAAAAGCAAAAAATTTCAGAATTGCGCCTTGCAATGCGGAGAAATTACTGTTTGTGCATTTACAAAATTCATTGATTTTTGCCATTGAAAAACATCATGTTATTCATATACCAGAAATGATTGAAGCTACTGACTGAAGGAAAGGATCTGGCATCTCACTCTCTTTGAATCTTCTTTGTCATGCTAAGAGGAGCAGGAAAAAGCAAAAAATTTCAGAATTGCACCTTGCAATGCGGAGAAATTACTGTTTGTGCATTTACAATATTCATTGATTTTTGCCATTGAAAAACGTCCAGAAATGATTGAAGCTACTGACTGAATGAAAGGAGCTGGCATCTCACTCTCTTTGAATCTTCTTTATCATGCTAAGAGGAGCAGGAAAAAGCAAAACATTAAAGAATTGCACCTTGCAATGCGGAGAAATTACTGTTTGTGCATTTACAATATTCATTGATTTTTGCGATTGAAAAACATCATGTTATTCATATACCAGAAATGATTGAAGCTACTGACTGAATGAAAGGAGCTGGCATCTCACTCTCTTTGAATCTTCTTTATCATGCTAAGAGGAGCAGGAAAAAGTAAAAAATTTCAGAATTGCACCTTGCAATGCGGAGAAATTACTGTTTGTGCATTTACAATATTCAATGATTTTTGCCATTGAAAAACGTCCAGAAATGATTGAAGCTACTGACTGAATGAAAGGAGCTGGCATCTCACTCTCTTTGAATCTTCTTTATCATGCTAAGAGGAGCAGGAAAAAGCAAAAAATTTCAGAATTGCACCTTGCAATGCGGAGAAATTACTGTTTGTGCATTTACAATATTCATTGATTTTTGCCATTGAAAAACGTCCAGAAATGATTGAAGCTACTGACTGAATGAAAGGAGCTGGCATCTCACTCTCTTTGAATCTTCTTTTTCATGCTAAGAGGAGCAGGAAAAAGCAAAAAATTTCAGAATTGCACCTTGCAATGCGGAGAAATTACTGTTTGTGCATTTACAATATTCATTGATTTTTGCCATTGAAAAATGTCCAGAAATGATTGAAGCTACTGACTGAATGAAAGGAGCTGGCATCTCACTCTCTTTGAATCTTCTTTATCATGCTAAGAGGAGCAGGAAAAAGCAAAAAATTTCAGAATTGCGCCTTGCAATGCGGAGAAATTACTGTTTGTGCATTTACAAAATTCATTGATTTTTGCCATTGAAAAACATCATGTTATTCATATACCAGAAATGATTGAAGCTACTGACTGAAGGAAAGGATCTGGCATCTCACTCTCTTTGAATCTTCTTTGTCATGCTAAGAGGAGCAGGAAAAAGCAAAAAATTTCAGAATTGCACCTTGCAATGCGGAGAAATTACTGTTTGTGCATTTACAATATTCATTGATTTTTGCCATTGAAAAACGTCCAGAAATGATTGAAGCTACTGACTGAATGAAAGGAGCTGGCATCTCACTCTCTTTGAATCTTCTTTATCATGCTAAGAGGAGCAGGAAAAAGCAAAACATTTCAGAATTGCACCTTGCAATGCGGAGAAATTACTGTTTGTGCATTTACAATATTCATTGATTTTTGCGATTGAAAAACATCATGTTATTCAAATACCAGAAATGATTGAAGCTACTGACTGAATGAAAGGAGCTGGCATCTCACTCTCTTTGAATCTTCTTTATCATGCTAAGAGGAGCAGGAAAAAGCAAAAAATTTCAGAATTGCACCTTGCAATGCGGAGAAATTACTGTTTGTGCATTTACAATATTCATTGATTTTTGCCATTGAAAAACATGTTATTCATATACCAGAAATGTTTGAAGCTCCTGACTGAATGAAAGGAGCTGGCACCTCACTCTCTTTGAATCTTCTTTATCATGCTAAGAGGAGCAGGAAAAAGCAAAAAATTTCAGAATTGCACCTTGCAATGCGGAGAAATTACTGTTTGTGCATTTACAATATTCATTGATTTTTGCCATTGAAAAATGTCCAGAAATGATTGAAGCTACTGACTGAATGAAAGGAGCTGGCATCTCACTCTCTTTGAATCTTCTTTATCATGCTAAGAGGAGCAGGAAAAAGCAAAAAATTTCAGAATTGCACCTTGCAATGCGGAGAAATTACTGTTTGTGCATTTACAATATTCATTGATTTTTGCCATTGAAAAATGTCCAGAAATGATTGAAGCTACTGACTGAATGAAAGGAGCTGGCATCTCACTTTCTTTGAATCTTCTTTATCATGCTAAGAGGAGCAGGAAAAAGAAAAAAATTTCAGAATTGCGCCTTGCAATGCGGAGAAATTACTGTTTGTGCATTTACAAAATTCATTGATTTTTGCCATTGAAAAACATCATGTTATTCATATACCAGAAATGATTGAAGCTACTGACTGAAGGAAAGGAGCTGGCATCTCACTCTCTTTGAATCTTCTTTATCATGCTAAGAGGAGCAGGAAAAAGCAAAAAATTTCAGAATTGCACCTTGCAATGCGGAGAAATTACTGTTTGTGCATTTACAATATTCATTGATTTTTGCCATTGAAAAACGTCCAGAAATGATTGAAGCTACTGACTGAATGAAAGGAGCTGGCATCTCACTCTCTTTGAATCTTCTTTATCATGCTAAGAGGAGCAGGAAAAAGCAAAAAATTTCAGAATTGCTCCTTGCAATGCGGAGAAATTACTGTTTGTGCATTTACAATATTCATTGATTTTTGCGATTGAAAAACATCATGTTATTCATATACCAGAAATGATTGAAGCTACTGACTGAATGAAAGGAGCTGGCATCTCATTCTCTTTGAATCTTCTTTATCATGCTAAGAGGAGCAGGAAAAAGTAAAAAATTTCAGAATTGCACCTTGCAATGCGGAGAAATTACTGTTTGTGCATTTACAATATTCAATGATTTTTGCCATTGAAAAACGTCCAGAAATGATTGAAGCTACTGACTGAATGAAAGGAGCTGGCATCTCACTCTCTTTGAATCTTGTTTATCATGCTAAGAGGAGCAGGAAAAAGCAAAAAATTTCAGAATTGCACCTTGCAATGCGGAGAAATTACTGTTTGTGCATTTACAATATTCATTGATTTTTGCCATTGAAAAACGTCCAGAAATGATTGAAGCTACTGACTGAATGAAAGGAGCTGGCATCTCACTCTCTTTGAATCTTCTTTATCATGCTAAGAGGAGCAGGAAAAAGCCAAAAATTTCAGAATTGCACCTTGCAATGCGGAGAAATTACTGTTTGTGCATTTACAATATTCATTGATTTTTGCTATTGAAAAACATCATGTTATTCATATACCAGAAATGATTGAAGCTACTGACTGAATGAAAGGAGCTGGCATCTCACTCTCTTTGAATCTTCTTTATCATGCTAAGAGGAGCAGGAAAAAGCAAAAAATTTTAGAATTGCACCTTGCAATGCGGAGAAATTGCAGTTTGTGCATTTACAATATTCATTGATTTTTGCCATTGAAAAACGTCCAGAAATGATTGAAGCTACTGACTGAATGAAAGGAGCTGGCATCTCACTCTCTTTGAATCTTCTTTATCATGCTAAGAGGAGCAGGAAAAAGCAAAAAATTTCAGAATTGCACCTTGCAATGCGGAGAAATTACTGTTTGTGCATTTACAATATTCATTGATTTTTGCCATTGAAAAACATCATGTTATTCATATACCAGAAATGATTGAAGCTACTGACTGAATGAAAGGAGCTGGCATCTCACTCTCTTTGAATCTTCTTTATCATGCTAAGAGGAGCAGGAAAAAGCAAAAAATTTCAGAATTGCACCTTGCAATGCGGAGAAATTGCAGTTTGTGCATTTACAATATTCATTGATTTTTGCCATTGAAAAACGTCCAGAAATGATTGAAGCTACTGACTGAATGAAAGGAGCTGGCATCTCACTCTCTTTGAATCTTCTTTATCATGCTAAGAGGAGCAGGAAAAAGCAAAAAATTTCAGAATTGCACCTTGCAATGCGGAGAAATTACTGTTTGTGCATTTACAATATTCATTGATTTTTGCCATTGAAAAACGTCCAGAAATGATTGAAGCTACTGACTGAATGAAAGGAGCTGGCATCTCACTCTCTTTGAATCTTCTTTATCATGCTAAGAGGAGCAGGAAAAAGCAAAAAATTTCAGAATTGCACCTTGCAATGCGGAGAAATTACTGTTTGTGCATTTACAATATTCATTGATTTTTGCCATTGAAAAATGTCCAGAAATGATTGAAGCTACTGACTGAATGAAAGGAGCTGGCATCTCACTCTCTTTGAATCTTCTTTATCATGCTAAGAGGAGCAGGAAAAAGCAAAAAATTTCAGAATTGCGCCTTGCAATGCGGAGAAATTACTGTTTGTGCATTTACAAAATTCATTGATTTTTGCCATTGAAAAACATCATGTTATTCATATACCAGAAATGATTGAAGCTACTGACTGAAGGAAAGGATCTGGCATCTCACTCTCTTTGAATCTTCTTTGTCATGCTAAGAGGAGCAGGAAAAAGCAAAAAATTTCAGAATTGCACCTTGCAATGCGGAGAAATTACTGTTTGTGCATTTACAATATTCATTGATTTTTGCCATTGAAAAACGTCCAGAAATGATTGAAGCTACTGACTGAATGAAAGGAGCTGGCATCTCACTCTCTTTGAATCTTCTTTATCATGCTAAGAGGAGCAGGAAAAAGCAAAACATTTCAGAATTGCACCTTGCAATGCGGAGAAATTACTGTTTGTGCATTTACAATATTCATTGATTTTTTCGATTGAAAAACATCATGTTATTCATATACCAGAAATGATTGAAGCTACTGACTGAATGAAAGGAGCTGGCATCTCACTCTCTTTGAATCTTCTTTATCATGCTAAGAGGAGCAGGAAAAAGTAAAAAATTTCAGAATTGCACCTTGCAATGCGGAGAAATTACTGTTTGTGCATTTACAATATTCAATGATTTTTGCCATTGAAAAACGTCCAGAAATGATTGAAGCTACTGACTGAATGAAAGGAGCTGGCATCTCACTCTCTTTGAATCTTCTTTATCATGCTAAGAGGAGCAGGAAAAAGCAAAAAATTTCAGAATTGCACCTTGCAATGCGGAGAAATTACTGTTTGTGCATTTACAATATTCATTGATTTTTGCCATTGAAAAACGTCCAGAAATGATTGAAGCTACTGACTGAATGAAAGGAGCTGGCATCTCACTCTCTTTGAATCTTCTTTATCATGCTAAGAGGAGCAGGAAAAAGCAAAAAATTTCAGAATTGCACCTTGCAATGCGGAGAAATTACTGTTTGTGCATTTACAATATTCATTGATTTTTGCCATTGAAAAATGTCCAGAAATGATTGAAGCTACTGACTGAATGAAAGGAGCTGGCATCTCACTCTCTTTGAATCTTCTTTATCATGCTAAGAGGAGCAGGAAAAAGCAAAAAATTTCAGAATTGCGCCTTGCAATGCGGAGAAATTACTGTTTGTGCATTTACAAAATTCATTGATTTTTGCCATTGAAAAACATCATGTTATTCATATACCAGAAATGATTGAAGCTACTGACTGAAGGAAAGGATCTGGCATCTCACTCTCTTTGAATCTTCTTTGTCATGCTAAGAGGAGCAGGAAAAAGCAAAAAATTTCAGAATTGCACCTTGCAATGCGGAGAAATTACTGTTTGTGCATTTACAATATTCATTGATTTTTGCCATTGAAAAACGTCCAGAAATGATTGAAGCTACTGACTGAATGAAAGGAGCTGGCATCTCACTCTCTTTGAATCTTCTTTATCATGCTAAGAGGAGCAGGAAAAAGCAAAACATTTCAGAATTGCACCTTGCAATGCGGAGAAATTACTGTTTGTGCATTTACAATATTCATTGATTTTTGCGATTGAAAAACATCATGTTATTCATATACCAGAAATGATTGAAGCTACTGACTGAATGAAAGGAGCTGGCATCTCACTCTCTTTGAATCTTCTTTATCATGCTAAGAGGAGCAGGAAAAAGTAAAAAATTTCAGAATTGCACCTTGCAATGCGGAGAAATTACTGTTTGTGCATTTACAATATTCAATGATTTTTGCCATTGAAAAACATCCAGAAATGATTGAAGCTACTGACTGAATGAAAGGAGCTGGCATCTCACTCTCTTTGAATCTTCTTTATCATGCTAAGAGGAGCAGGAAAAAGCAAAAAATTTCAGAATTGCACCTTGCAATGCGGAGAAATTACTGTTTGTGCATTTACAATATTCATTGATTTTTGCCATTGTTAAACATCATGTTATTCATATACCAGAAATGATTGAAGCTACTGACTGAATGAAAGGAGCTGGCATCTCACTCTCTTTGAATCTTCTTTATCATGCTAAGAGGAGCAGGAAAAAGCAAAAAATTTCAGAATTGCACCTTGCAATGCGGAGAAATTGCAGTTTGTGCATTTACAATATTCATTGATTTTTGCCATTGAAAAACGTCCAGAAATGATTGAAGCTACTGACTGAATGAAAGGAGCTGGCATCTCACTCTCTTTGAATCTTCTTTATCATGCTAAGAGGAGCAGGAAAAAGCAAAAAATTTCAGAATTGCACCTTGCAATGCGGAGAAATTACTGTTTGTGCATTTACAATATTCATTGATTTTTGCCATTGAAAAACATCATGTTATTCATATACCAGAAATGTTTGAAGCTACTGACTGAATGAAAGGAGCTGGCATCTCACTCTCTTTGAATCTTCTTTATCATGCTAAGAGGAGCAGGAAAAAGCAAAAAATTTCAGAATTGCACCTTGCAATGCGGAGAAATTACTGTTTGTGCATTTACAATATTCATTGATTTTTGCCATTGAAAAACGTCCAGAAATGATTGAAGCTACTGACTGAATGAAAGGAGCTGGCATCTCACTCTCTTTGAATCTTCTTTATCATGCTTAGAGGAGCAGGAAAAGGCAAAAAATTTCAGAATTGCACCTTGCAATGCGGAGAAATTACTGTTTGTGCATTTACAATATTCATTGATTTTTGCCATTGTTAAACATCATGTTATTAATATACCAGAAATGATTGAAGCTACTGACTGAATGAAAGGAGCTGGCATCTCACTCTCTTTGAATCTTCTTTATCATGCTAAGAGGAGCAGGAAAAAGCAAAAAATTTCAGAATTGCACCTTGCAATGCGGAGAAATTACTGTTTGTGCATTTACAATATTCATTGATTTTTGCCATTGAAAAACGTCCAGAAATGTTTGAAGCTACTGACTGAATGAAAGGAGCTGGCATCTCACTCTCTTTGAATCTTCTTTATCATGCTAAGAGGAGCAGGAAAAAGCAAAAAATTTCAGAATTGCGCCTTGCAATGCGGAGAAATTACTGTTTGTGCATTTACAAAATTCATTGATTTTTGCCATTGAAAAACATCATGTTATTCATATACCAGAAATGATTGAAGCTACTGACTGAAGGAAAGGATCTGGCATCTCACTCTCTTTGAATCTTCTTTGTCATGCTAAGAGGAGCAGGAAAAAGCAAAAAATTTCAGAATTGCACCTTGCAATGCGGAGAAATTACTGTTTGTGCATTTACAATATTCATTGATTTTTGCCATTGAAAAACGTCCAGAAATGATTGAAGCTACTGACTGAATGAAAGGAGCTGGCATCTCACTCTCTTTGAATCTTCTTTATCATGCTAAGAGGAGCAGGAAAAAGCAAAACATTTCAGAATTGCACCTTGCAATGCGGAGAAATTACTGTTTGTGCATTTACAATATTCATTGATTTTTTCGATTGAAAAACATCATGTTATTCATATACCAGAAATGATTGAAGCTACTGACTGAATGAAAGGAGCTGGCATCTCACTCTCTTTGAATCTTCTTTATCATGCTAAGAGGAGCAGGAAAAAGTAAAAAATTTCAGAATTGCACCTTGCAATGCGGAGAAATTACTGTTTGTGCATTTACAATATTCAATGATTTTTGCCATTGAAAAACGTCCAGAAATGATTGAAGCTACTGACTGAATGAAAGGAGCTGGCATCTCACTCTCTTTGAATCTTCTTTATCATGCTAAGAGGAGCAGGAAAAAGCAAAAAATTTCAGAATTGCACCTTGCAATGCGGAGAAATTACTGTTTGTGCATTTACAATATTCATTGATTTTTGCCATTGAAAAACGTCCAGAAATGATTGAAGCTACTGACTGAATGAAAGGAGCTGGCATCTCACTCTCTTTGAATCTTCTTTTTCATGCTAAGAGGAGCAGGAAAAAGCAAAAAATTTCAGAATTGCACCTTGCAATGCGGAGAAATTACTGTTTGTGCATTTACAATATTCATTGATTTTTGCCATTGAAAAATGTCCAGAAATGATTGAAGCTACTGACTGAATGAAAGGAGCTGGCATCTCACTCTCTTTGAATCTTCTTTATCATGCTAAGAGGAGCAGGAAAAAGCAAAAAATTTCAGAATTGCGCCTTGCAATGCGGAGAAATTACTGTTTGTGCATTTACAAAATTCATTGATTTTTGCCATTGAAAAACATCATGTTATTCATATACCAGAAATGATTGAAGCTACTGACTGAAGGAAAGGATCTGGCATCTCACTCTCTTTGAATCTTCTTTGTCATGCTAAGAGGAGCAGGAAAAAGCAAAAAATTTCAGAATTGCACCTTGCAATGCGGAGAAATTACTGTTTGTGCATTTACAATATTCATTGATTTTTGCCATTGAAAAACGTCCAGAAATGATTGAAGCTACTGACTGAATGAAAGGAGCTGGCATCTCACTCTCTTTGAATCTTCTTTATCATGCTAAGAGGAGCAGGAAAAAGCAAAACATTTCAGAATTGCACCTTGCAATGCGGAGAAATTACTGTTTGTGCATTTACAATATTCATTGATTTTTGCGATTGAAAAACATCATGTTATTCATATACCAGAAATGATTGAAGCTACTGACTGAATGAAAGGAGCTGGCATCTCACTCTCTTTGAATCTTCTTTATCATGCTAAGAGGAGCAGGAAAAAGTAAAAAATTTCAGAATTGCACCTTGCAATGCGGAGAAATTACTGTTTGTGCATTTACAATATTCAATGATTTTTGCCATTGAAAAACATCCAGAAATGATTGAAGCTACTGACTGAATGAAAGGAGCTGGCATCTCACTCTCTTTGAATCTTCTTTATCATGCTAAGAGGAGCAGGAAAAAGCAAAAAATTTCAGAATTGCACCTTGCAATGCGGAGAAATTACTGTTTGTGCATTTACAATATTCATTGATTTTTGCCATTGTTAAACATCATGTTATTCATATACCAGAAATGATTGAAGCTACTGACTGAATGAAAGGAGCTGGCATCTCACTCTCTTTGAATCTTCTTTATCATGCTAAGAGGAGCAGGAAAAAGCAAAAAATTTCAGAATTGCACCTTGCAATGCGGAGAAATTGCAGTTTGTGCATTTACAATATTCATTGATTTTTGCCATTGAAAAACGTCCAGAAATGATTGAAGCTACTGACTGAATGAAAGGAGCTGGCATCTCACTCTCTTTGAATCTTCTTTATCATGCTAAGAGGAGCAGGAAAAAGCAAAAAATTTCAGAATTGCACCTTGCAATGCGGAGAAATTACTGTTTGTGCATTTACAATATTCATTGATTTTTGCCATTGAAAAACATCATGTTATTCATATACCAGAAATGTTTGAAGCTACTGACTGAATGAAAGGAGCTGGCATCTCACTCTCTTTGAATCTTCTTTATCATGCTAAGAGGAGCAGGAAAAAGCAAAAAATTTCAGAATTGCACCTTGCAATGCGGAGAAATTACTGTTTGTGCATTTACAATATTCATTGATTTTTGCCATTGAAAAACGTCCAGAAATGATTGAAGCTACTGACTGAATGAAAGGAGCTGGCATCTCACTCTCTTTGAATCTTCTTTATCATGCTTAGAGGAGGAGGAAAAGGCAAAAAATTTCAGAATTGCACCTTGCAATGCGGAGAAATTACTGTTTGTGCATTTACAATATTCATTGATTTTTGCCATTGTTAAACATCATGTTATTAATATACCAGAAATGATTGAAGCTACTGACTGAATGAAAGGAGCTGGCATCTCACTCTCTTTGAATCTTCTTTATCATGCTAAGAGGAGCAGGAAAAAGCAAAAAATTTCAGAATTGCACCTTGCAATGCGGAGAAATTACTGTTTGTGCATTTACAATATTCATTGATTTTTGCCATTGAAAAACGTCCAGAAATGTTTGAAGCTACTGACTGAATGAAAGGAGCTGGCATCTCACTCTCTTTGAATCTTCTTTATCATGCTAAGAGGAGCAGGAAAAAGCAAAAAATTTCAGAATTGCACCTTGCAATGCGGAGAAATTACTGTTTGTGCATTTACAATATTCATTGATTTTTGCCATTGAAAAACGTCCAGAAATGATTGAAGCTACTGACTGAATGAAAGGAGCTGGCATCTCACTCTCTTTGAATCTTCTTTATCATGCTAAGAGGAGCAGGAAAATGCAAAAAATTTCAGAATTGCTCCTTGCAATGCGGAGAAATTACTGTTTGTGCATTTACAATATTCATTGATTTTTGCCATTGAAAAACATCATGTTATTCATATACCAGAAATGTTTGAAGCTACTGACTGAATGAAAGGAGCTGGCATGTCACTCTCTTTGAATCTTCTTTATCATGCTAAAAGGAGCAGGAAAAAGCAAAAAATTTCAGAATTGCACCTTGCAATGCGGAGAAATTACTGTTTGTGCATTTACAATATTCATTGATTTTTGCCATTGAAAAACGTCCAGAAATGATTGAAGCTACTGACTGAATGAAAGGAGCTGGCATCTCACTCTCTTTGAATCTTCTTTATCATGCTAAGAGGAGCAGGAAAAAGCAAAAAATTTCAGAATTGCACCTTGCAATGCGGAGAAATTACTGTTTGTGCATTTACAATATTCATTGATTTTTGCCATTGAAAAACATCATGTTATTCATATACCAGAAATGATTGAAGCTACTGACTGAATGAAAGGAGCTGGCATCTCACTCTCTTTGAATCTTCTTTATCATGCTAAGAGGAGCAGGAAAAAGCAAAAAATTTCAGAATTGCACCTTGCAATGCGGAGAAATTACTGTTTGTGCATTTACAATATTCATTGATTTTTGCCATTGAAAAACGTCCAGAAATGATTGAAGCTACTGACTGAATGAAAGGAGCTGGCATCTCACTCTCTTTGAATCTTCTTTATCATGCTAAGAGGAGCAGGAAAAAGCAAAAAATTTCAGAATTGCACCTTGCAATGCGGAGAAATTACTGTTTGTGCATTTACAATATTCATTGATTTTTGACATTGAAAAACATCATGTTATTCATATACCAGAAATGTTTGAAGCTACTGACTGAATGAAAGGAGCTGGCATCTCACTCTCTTTGAATCTTCTTTATCATGCTAGGATTAACAGGAAAAAGCTAAAAATTTCAGAATTGCACCGTGCAATGTGGAGAAATTACTGTTTGTGCATTTACAATATTCATTGATTTTTGCCATTGAAAAACATCATGTTATTCATATACCAGAAATGATTGAAGCTACTGACTGAATGAAAGGAGCTGGCATCTCACTCTCTTTGAATCTTCTTTATCATGCTAAGAGGAGCAGGAAAAAGCAAAAAATTTCAGAATTGCACCTTGCAATGCGGAGAAATTACTGTTTGTGCATTTACAATATTCATTGATTTTTGCCATTGAAAAACATCATGTTATTCATATACCAGAAATGATTGAAGCTACTGACTGAATGAAAGGAGCTGGCATCTCACTCTCTTTGAATCTTCTTTATCATGCTAAGAGGAGCAGGAAAAAGCAAAAAATTTCAGAATTGCACCTCGCAATGCGGAGAAATTACTGTTTGTGCATTTACAATATTCATTGATTTTTGCCATTGAAAAACGTCCAGAAATGATTGAAGCTACTGACTGAATGAAAGGAGCTGGCATCTCACTCTCTTTGAATCTTCTTTATCATGCTAAGAGGAGCAGGAAAAAGCAAAAAATTTCAGAATTGCACCTTGCAATGCGGAGAAATTACTGTTTGTGCATTTACAATATTCATTGATTTTTGCCATTGAAAAACGTCCAGAAATGATTGAACCTACCGACTGAATGAAAGGAGCTGGCATCTCACTCTCTTTGAATCTTCTTTATCATGCTAAGAGGAGCAGGAAAAAGCAAAAAATTTCAGAATTGCACCTTGCAATGCGGAGAAATTACTGTTTGTGCATTTACAATATTCATTGATTTTTGCCGTTGAAAAACGTCCAGAAATGATTGAAGCTACTGACTGAATGAAAGGAGCTGGCATCTCACTCTCTTTGAATCTTCTTTATCATGCTAAGAGGAGCAGGAAAAAGCAAAAAATTTCAGAATTGCACCTTGCAATGCGGAGAAATTACTGTTTGTGCATTTACAATATTCATTGATTTTTGCCATTGAAAAACATCATGTTATTCATATACCAAAAATGATTGAAGCTACTGAGTGAATGAAAGGAGCTGGCATCTCACTCTCTTTGAATCTTCTTTATCATGCTAAGAGGAGCAGGAAAAAGCAAAAAATTTCAGAATTGCACCTTGCAATGCGGAGAAATTACTGTTTGTGCATTTACAATATTCATTGATTTTTGCCATTGAAAAACGTCCAGAAATGATTGAAGCTACTGACTGAATGAAAGGAGCTGGCATCTCACTCTCTTTGAATCTTCTTTATCATGCTAAGAGGAGCAGGAAAAAGCAAAAAATTTCAGAATTGCACCTTGCAATGCGGAGAAATTACTGTTTGTGCATTTACAATATTCATTGATTTTTGCCATTGAAAAACATCATGTTATTCATATACCAGAAATGTTTGAAGCTACTGACTGAATGAAAGGAGCTGGCATGTCACTCTCTTTGAATCTTCTTTATCATGCTAAGAGGAGCAGGAAAAAGCAAAAAATTTCAGAATTGCACCTTGCAATGCGGAGAAATTACTGTTTGTGCATTTACAATATTCATTGATTTTTGCCATTGAAAAACGTCCAGAAATGATTGAAGCTACTGACTGAATGAAAGGAGCTGGCATCTCACTCTCTTTGAATCTTCTTTATCATGCTAAGAGGAGCAGGAAAAAGCAAAAAATTTCAGAATTGCACCTTGCAATGCGGAGAAATTACTGTTTGTGCATTTACAATATTCATTGATTTTTGCCATTGAAAAACATCATGTTATTCATATACCAGAAATGATTGAAGCTACTGACTGAATGAAAGGAGCTGGCATCTCACTCTCTTTGAATCTTCTTTATCATGCTAAGAGGAGCAGGAAAAAGCAAAAAATTTCAGAATTGCACCTTGCAATGCGGAGAAATTACTGTTTGTGCATTTACAATATTCATTGATTTTTGCCATTGAAAAACGTCCAGAAATGATTGAAGCTACTGACTGAATGAAAGGAGCTGGCATCTCACTCTCTTTGAATCTTCTTTATCATGCTAAGAGGAGCAGGAAAAAGCAAAAAATTTCAGAATTGCACCTTGCAATGCGGAGAAATTACTGTTTGTGCATTTACAATATTCATTGATTTTTGCCATTGAAAAACATCATGTTATTCATATACCAGAAATGTTTGAAGCT
Source organism: Phyllobates terribilis (assembly GCF_046119375.1). Classification (NCBI taxonomy): domain Eukaryota; kingdom Metazoa; phylum Chordata; class Amphibia; order Anura; family Dendrobatidae; genus Phyllobates; species Phyllobates terribilis. The sequence continues at coordinate 166,750 of NW_027364211.1, read as the reverse complement.
ACTGACTGAATGAAAGGAGCTGGAATCTCACTCTCTTTGAATCTTCTTTATCATGCTAAGAGGAGCAGGAAAAAGCAAAAAATTTCAGAATTGCACCTTGCAATGCGGAGAAATTACTGTTTGTGCATTTACAATATTCATTGATTTTTGCCATTGAAAAACGTCCAGAAATGATTGAAGCTACTGACTGAATGAAAGGAGCTGGCATCTCACTCTCTTTGAATCTTCTTTATCATGCTAAGAGGAGCAGGAAAAGGCAAAAAATTTCAGAATTGCTCCTTGCAATGCGGAGAAATTACTGTTTGTGCATTTACAATATTCATTGATTTTTGCCATTGAAAAACATCATGTTATTCATATACCAGAAATGTTTGAAGCTACTGACTGAATGAAAGGAGCTGGCATCTCACTCTCTTTGAATCTTCTTTATCATGCTAAGAGGAGCAGGAAAAACCAAAAAATTTCAGAATTGCACCTTGCAATGCGAATAAATTACTGTTTGTGCATTTACAATATTCATTGATTTTTGCCATTGAAAAACATCATGTTATTCATATACCAGAAATGATTGAAGCTACTGACTGAATGAAAGGAGCTGGCATCTCACTCTCTTTGAATCTTCTTTATCATGCTAAGAGGAGCAGGAAAAAGCAAAACATTTCAGAATTGCACCTTGCAATGCGGAGAAATTACTGTTTGTGCATTTACAATATTCATTGATTTTTGCCATTGAAAAACATCATGTTATTCACATACCAGAAATGATTGAAGCTACTGACTGAATGAAAGGAGCTGGCATCTCACTCTCTTTGAATCTTCTTTATCATGCTAAGAGGAGCAGGAAAAAGCAAAAAATTTCAGAATTGCACCTCGCAATGCGGAGAAATTACTGTTTGTGCATTTACAATATTCATTGATTTTTGCCATTGAAAAACGTCCAGAAATGATTGAAGCTACTGACTGAATGAAAGGAGCTGGCATCTCACTCTCTTTGAATCTTCTTTATCATGCTAAGAGGAGCAGGAAAAAGCAAAAAATTTCAGAATTGCACCTTGCAATGCGGAGAAATTACTGTTTGTGCATTTACAATATTCATTGATTTTTGCCATTGAAAAACGTCCAGAAATGATTGAAGCTACTGACTGAATGAAAGGAGCTGGCATCTCACTCTCTTTGAATCTTCTTTATCATGCTAAGAGGAGCAGGAAAAAGCAAAAAATTTCAGAATTGCACCTTGCAATGCGGAGAAATTACTGTTTGTGCATTTACAATATACATTGATTTTTGCCATTGAAAAACGTCCAGAAATGATTGAAGCTACTGACTGAATGAAAGGAGCTGGCATCTCACTCTCTTTGAATCTTCTTTATCATGCTAAGAGGAGCAGGAAAAAGCAAAAAATTTCAGAATTGCGCTTTGCAATGCGGAGAAATTACTGTTTGTGCATTTACAATATTCATTGATTTTTGCCGTTGAAAAAAGTCCAGAAATGATTGAAGCTACTGACTGAATGAAAGGAGCTGGCATCTCACTCTCTTTGAATCTTCTTTATCATGCTAAGAGGAGCAGGAAAAAGCAAAAAATTTCAGAATTGCACCTTGCAATGCGGAGAAATTACTGTTTGTGCATTTACAATATTCATTGATTTTTGCCATTGAAAAACATCATGTTATTCATATACCAGAAATGATTGAAGCTACTGACTGAATGAAAGGAGCTGGCATCTCACTCTCTTTGAATCTTCTTTATCATGCTAAGAGGAGCAGGAAAAAGCAAGAAATTTCAGAATTGCACCTTGCAATGCGGAGAAATTACTGTTTGTGCATTTACAATATTCATTGATTTTTGCCATTGAAAAACATCATGTTATTCATATACCAGAAATGTTTGAAGCTACTGACTGAATGAAAGGAGCTGGCATCTCACTCTCTTTGAATCTTCTTTATCATGCTAAGAGGAGCAGGAAAAAGCAAAAAATTTCAGAATTGCACCTTGCAATGTGGAGAAATTACTGTTTGTGCATTTACAATATTCATTGATTTTTACCATTGAAAAACGTCCAGAAATGATTGAAGCTACTGACTGAATGAAAGTAGCTGCCATCTCACTCTCTTTGAATCTTTTTTATCATGCTAAGAGGAGCAGGAAAAAGCAAAAAATTTCAGACTTGCACCTTGCAATGCGGAGAAATTACTGTTTGTGCATTTACAATATTCATTGATTTTTGCCATTGAAAAACATCATGTTATTCATATACCAGAAATGTTTGAAGCTACTGACTGAATGAAAGGAGCAGGCATCTCACTCTCTTTGAATCTTCTTTATCATGCTAAGAGGAGCAGGAAAAAGCAAAAAATTTCAGAATTGCACCTTGCAATGCGGAGAAATTACTTTTTGTGCATTTACAATATTCATTGATTTTTGCCATTGAAAAACGTCCAGAAATGATTGAAGCTACTGACTGAATGAAAGGAGCTGGCATCTCACTCTCTTTGAATCTTCTTTATCATGCTAAGAGGAGCAGGAAAAAGCAAAAAATTTCAGAATTGCACCTTGCAATGCGGAGAAATTACTGTTTGTGCATTTACAATATTCATTGATTTTTGCCATTGAAAAACGTCCAGAAATGATTGAAGCTACTGACTGAATGAAAGGAGCTGGCATCTCACTCTCTTTGAATCTTCTTTATCATGCTAAGAGGAGCAGGAAAAAGCAAAAAATTTCAGAATTGCACCTTGCAATGCGGAGAAATTACTGTTTGTGCATTTACAATATTCATTGATTTTTGCCATTGAAAAACATGTAATTCATATACCAGAAATGTTTGAAGCTACTGACTGAATGAAAGGAGCTGGCACCTCACTCTCTTTGAATCTTCTTTATCATGCTAAGAGGAGCGGGAAAAAGCAAAAAATTTCAGAATTGCACCTTGCAATGCGGAGAAATTACTGTTTGTGCATTTACAATATTCATTGATTTTTGCCATTGAAAAACGTCCAGAAATGATTGAAGGTACTGACTGAATGAAAGGAGCTGGCATCTCACTCTCTTTGAATCTTCTTTATCATGCTAAGAGGAGCAGGAAAAAGCAAAAAATTTCAGAATTGCACCTTGCAATGCGGAGAAATTACTGTTTGTGCATTTACAATATTCATTGATTTTTGCCATTGAAAAACGTCCAGAAATGATTGAAGCTACTGACTGAATGAAAGGAGCTGGCATCTCACTCTCTTTGAATCTTCTTTATCATGCTAAGAGGAGCAGGAAAAAGCAAAAAATTTCAGAATTGCACCTTGCAATGCGGAGAAATTACAGTTTGTGCATTTACAATATTCATTGATTTTTGCCATTGAGAAACGTCCAGAAATGATTGAAGCTACTGACTGAATGAAAGGAGCTGGCATCTCACTCTCTTTGAATCTTCTTTATCATGCTAAGAGGAACAGGAAAAAGCAAAAAATTTCAGAATTGCACCTTGCAATGCGGAGAAATTACTGTTTGTGCATTTACAATATTCATTGATTTTTGCCATTGAAAAACATCATGTTATTTATATACCAGAAATGTTTGAAGCTACTGACTGAATGAAAGGAGCTGGCATCTCACTCTCTTTGAATCTTCTTTATCATGCTAAGAGGAGCAGGAAAAAGCAAAAAATTTCAGAATTGCACCTTGCAATGTGGAGAAATTACTGTTTGTGCATTTACAATATTCATTGATTTTTACCATTGAAAAACGTCCAGAAATGATTGAAGCTACTGACTGAATGAAAGTAGCTGGCATCTCACTCTCTTTGAATTTTCTTTATCATGCTAAGAGGAGCAGGAAAAAGCAAAAAATTTCAGACTTGCACCTTGCAATGCGGAGAAATTACTGTTTGTGCATTTACAATATTCATTGATTTTTGCCATTGAAAAACATCATGTTATTCATATACCAGAAATGTTTGAAGCTACTGACTGAATGAAAGGAGCTGGCATCTCACTCTCTTTGAATCTTCTTTATCATGCTAAGAGGAGCAGGAAAAAGCAAAAAATTTCAGAATTGCACCTTGCAATGCGGAGAAATTACTGTTTGTGCATTTACAATATTCATTGATTTTTGCCATTGAAAAACATCATGTTATTCATATACAAGAAATGTTTGAAGCTACTGACTGAATGAAAGGAGCTGGCATCTCAATCTCTTTGAATCTTCTTTATCATGCTAAGAGGAGCAGGAAAAAGCAAAAAATTTCAGAATTGCACCTTGCAATGTGGAGAAATTACTGTTTGTGCATTTACAATATTCATTGATTTTTACCATTGAAAAACGTCCAGAAATGATTGAAGCTACTGACTGAATGAAAGTAGCTGGCATCTCACTCTCTTTGAATCTTCTTTATCATGCTAAGAGGAGCAGGAAAAAGCAAAAAATTTCAGACTTGCACCTTGCAATGCGGAGAAATTACTATTTGTGCATTTACAATATTCATTTATTTTTGCCATTGAAAAACATCATGTTATTCATATACCAGAAATGTTTGAAGCTACTGACTGAATGAAAGGAGCTGGCATCTCACTCTCTTTGAATCTTCTTTATCATGCTAAGAGGAGCAGGAAAAAGCAAAAAATTTCAGAATTGCACCTTGCAATGCGGAGAAATTACTGTTTGTGCATTTACAATATTCATTGATTTTTGCCATTGAAAAACATCATGTTATTCATATACCAGAAATGTTTGAAGCTACTGACTGAATGAAAGGAGCTGACATCTCACTCTCTTTGAATCTTCTTTATCATGCTAAGAGGAGCAGGAAAAAGCAAAAAATTTCAGAATTGCACCTTCCAATGCGGAGAAATTACTGTTTGTGCATTTACAATATTCATTGATTTTTGCCATTGAAAAATGTCCAGAAATGATTGAAGCTACTGACTGAATGAAAGGAGCTGGCATCTCACTCTCTTTGAATCATGCTAAGAGGAGCAGGAAAAAGCAAAAAATTTCAGAATTGCACCTTGCAATGCGGAGAAATTACTGTTTGTGCATTTACAATATTCATTGATTTTTGCCATTGAAAAACATCATGTTATTCATATACCAGAAATGTTTGAAGCTACTGACTGAATGAAAGGAGCTGGCATCTCACTCTCTTTGAATCTTCTTTATCATGCTAAGAGGAGCAGGAAAAAGCAAAAAATTTTAGAATTGCACCTTGCAATGTGGAGAAATTACTGTTTGTGCATTTACAATATTCATTGATTTTTACCATTGAAAAACGTCCAGAAATGATTGAAGCTACTGACTGAATGAAAGTAGCTGGCATCTCACTCTCTTTGAATCTTCTTTATCATGCTAAGAGGAGCAGGAAAAAGCAAAAAATTTCAGACTTGCACCTTGCAATGCGGAGAAATTACTGTTTGTGCATTTACAATATTCATTGATTTTTGCCATTGAAAAACATCATGTTATTCATATACCAGAAATGTTTGAAGCTACTGACTGAATGAAAGGAGCTGGCATCTCACTCTCTTTGAATCTTCTTTATCATGCTAAGAGGAGCAGGAAAAAGCAAAAAATTTCAGAATTGCACCTTGCAATGCGGAGAAATTACTGTTTGTGCATTTACAATATTCATTGATTTTTGCCATTGAAAAACGTCCAGAAATGATTGAAGCTACTGACTGAATGAAAGGAGCTGGCATCTCACTCTCTTTGAATCTTCTTTATCATGCTAAGAGGAGCAGGAAAAAGCAAAAAATTTCAGAATTGCACCTTGCAATGCGGAGAAATTACTGTTTGTGCATTTACAATATTCATTGATTTTTGCCATTGAAAAACGTCCAGAAATGATTGAAGCTACTGACTGAATGAAAGGAGCTGGCATCTCACTCTCTTTGAATCTTCTTTATCATGCTAAGAGGAGCAGGAAAAAGCAAAAAATTTCAGAATTGCACCTTGCAATGCGGAGAAATTACTGTTTGTGCATTTACAATATTCATTGATTTTTGCCATTGAAAAACATGTTATTCATATACCAGAAATGTTTGAAGCTACTGACTGAATGAAAGGAGCTGGCACCTCACTCTCTTTGAATCTTCTTTATCATGCTAAGAGGAGCGGGAAAAAGCAAAAAATTTCAGAATTGCACCTTGCAATGCGGAAAAATTACTGTTTGTGCATTTACAATATTCATTGATTTTTGCCATTGAAAAACGTCCAGAAATGATTGAAGGTACTGACTGAATGAAAGGAGCTGGCATCTCACTCTCTTTGAATCTTCTTTATCATGCTAAGAGGAGCAGGAAAAAGCAAAAAATTTCAGAATTGCACCTTGCAATGCGGAGAAATTACTGTTTGTGCATTTACAATATTCATTGATTTTTGCCATTGAAAAACGTCCAGAAATGATTGAAGCTACTGACTGAATGAAAGGAGCTGGCATCTCACTCTCTTTGAATCTTCTTTATCATGCTAAGAGGAGCAGGAAAAAGCAAAAAATTTCAGAATTGCACCTTGCAATGCGGAGAAATTACAGTTTGTGCATTTACAATATTCATTGATTTTTGCCATTGAAAAACATCCAGAAATGATTGAAGCTACTGACTGAATGAAAGGAGCTGGCATCTCACTCTCTTTGAATCTTCTTTATCATGCTAAGAGGAGCAGGAAAAAGCAAAAAATTTCAGAATTGCACCTTGCAATGCGGAGAAATTACTGTTTGTGCATTTACAATATTCATTGATTTTTGCCATTGAAAAACATCATGTTATTCATATACCAGAAATGTTTGAAGCTACTGACTGAATGAAAGGAGCTGGCATCTCACTCTCTTTGAATCTTCTTTATCATGCTAAGAGGAGCAGGAAAAAGCAAAAAATTTCAGAATTGCACCTTGCAATGTGGAGAAATTACTGTTTGTGCATTTACAATATTCATTGATTTTTACCATTGAAAAACGTCCAGAAATGATTGAAGCTACTGACTGAATGAAAGTAGCTGGCATCTCACTCTCTTTGAATCTTCTTTATCATGCTAAGAGGAGCAGGAAAAAGCAAAAAATTTCAGACTTGCACCTTGCAATGCGGAGAAATTACTGTTTGTGCATTTACAATATTCATTGATTTTTGCCATTGAAAAACATCATGTTATTCATATACCAGAAATGTTTGAAGCTACTGACTGAATGAAAGGAGCTGGCATCTCACTCTCTTTGAATCTTCTTTATCATGCTAAGAGGAGCAGGAAAAAGCAAAAAATTTCAGAATTGCACCTTGCAATGCGGAGAAATTACTGTTTGTGCATTTACAATATTCATTGATTTTTGCCATTGAAAAACATCATGTTATTCATATACCAGAAATGTTTGAAGCTACTGACTGAATGAAAGGAGCTGGCATCTCAATCTCTTTGAATCTTCTTTATCATGCTAAGAGGAGCAGGATAAAGCAAAAAAATTTCAGAATTGCACCTTGCAATGTGGAGAAATTACTGTTTGTGCATTTACAATATTCATTGATTTTTACCATTGAAAAACGTCCAGAAATGATTGAAGCTACTGACTGAATGAAAGTAGCTGGCATCTCACTCTCTTTGAATTTTCTTTATCATGCTAAGAGGAGCAGGAAAAAGCAAAAAATTTCAGACTTGCACCTTGCAATGCGGAGAAATTACTGTTTGTGCATTTACAATATTCATTGATTTTTGCCATTGAAAAACATCATGTTATTCATATACCAGAAATGTTTGAAGCTACTGACTGAATGAAAGGAGCTGGCATCTCACTCTCTTTGAATCTTCTTTATCATGCTAAGAGGAGCAGGAAAAAGCAAAAAATTTCAGAATTGCACCTTGCAATGCGGAGAAATTACTGTTTGTGCATTTACAATATTCATTGATTTTTGCCATTGAAAAACATCATGTTATTCATATACAAGAAATGTTTGAAGCTACTGACTGAATGAAAGGAGCTGGCATCTCAATCTCTTTGAATCTTCTTTATCATGCTAAGAGGAGCAGGAAAAAGCAAAAAATTTCAGAATTGCACCTTGCAATGTGGAGAAATTACTGTTTGTGCATTTACAATATTCATTGATTTTTACCATTGAAAAACGTCCAGAAATGATTGAAGCTACTGACTGAATGAAAGTAGCTGGCATCTCACTCTCTTTGAATCTTCTTTATCATGCTAAGAGGAGCAGGAAAAAGCAAAAAATTTCAGACTTGCACCTTGCAATGCGGAGAAATTACTATTTGTGCATTTACAATATTCATTTATTTTTGCCATTGAAAAACATCATGTTATTCATATACCAGAAATGTTTGAAGCTACTGACTGAATGAAAGGAGCTGGCATCTCACTCTCTTTGAATCTTCTTTATCATGCTAAGAGGAGCAGGAAAAAGCAAAAAATTTCAGAATTGCACCTTGCAATGCGGAGAAATTACTGTTTGTGCATTTACAATATTCATTGATTTTTGCCATTGAAAAACATCATGTTATTCATATACCAGAAATGTTTGAAGCTACTGACTGAATGAAAGGAGCTGACATCTCACTCTCTTTGAATCTTCTTTATCATGCTAAGAGGAGCAGGAAAAAGCAAAAAATTTCAGAATTGCACCTTGCAATGCGGAGAAATTACTGTTTGTGCATTTACAATATTCATTGATTTTTGCCATTGAAAAATGTCCAGAAATGATTGAAGCTACTGACTGAATGAAAGGAGCTGGCATCTCACTCTCTTTGAATCATGCTAAGAGGAGCAGGAAAAAGCAAAAAATTTCAGAATTGCACCTTGCAATGCGGAGAAATTACTGTTTGTGCATTTACAATATTCATTGATTTTTGCCATTGAAAAACATCATGTTATTCATATACCAGAAATGTTTGAAGCTACTGACTGAATGAAAGGAGCTGGCATCTCACTCTCTTTGAATCTTCTTTATCATGCTAAGAGGAGCAGGAAAAAGCAAAAAATTTTAGAATTGCACCTTGCAATGTGGAGAAATTACTGTTTGTGCATTTACAATATTCATTGATTTTTACCATTGAAAAACGTCCAGAAATGATTGAAGCTACTGACTGAATGAAAGTAGCTGGCATCTCACTCTCTTTGAATCTTCTTTATCATGCTAAGAGGAGCAGGAAAAAGCAAAAAATTTCAGACTTGCACCTTGCAATGCGGAGAAATTACTGTTTGTGCATTTACAATATTCATTGATTTTTGCCATTGAAAAACATCATGTTATTCATATACCAGAAATGTTTGAAGCTACTGACTGAATGAAAGGAGCTGGCATCTCACTCTCTTTGAATCTTCTTTATCATGCTAAGAGGAGCAGGAAAAAGCAAAAAATTTCAGAATTGCACCTTGCAATGCGGAGAAATTACTGTTTGTGCATTTACAATATTCATTGATTTTTGCCATTGAAAAACGTCCAGAAATGATTGAAGCTACTGACTGAATGAAAGGAGCTGGCATCTCACTCTCTTTGAATCTTCTTTATCATGCTAAGAGGAGCAGGAAAAAGCAAAAAATTTCAGAATTGCACCTTGCAATGCGGAGAAATTACTGTTTGTGCATTTACAATATTCATTGATTTTTGCCATTGAAAAACGTCCAGAAATGATTGAAGCTACTGACTGAATGAAAGGAGCTGGCATCTCACTCTCTTTGAATCTTCTTTATCATGCTAAGAGGAGCAGGAAAAAGCAAAAAATTTCAGAATTGCACCTTGCAATGCGGAGAAATTACTGTTTGTGCATTTACAATATTCATTGATTTTTGCCATTGAAAAACATGTTATTCATATACCAGAAATGTTTGAAGCTACTGACTGAATGAAAGGAGCTGGCACCTCACTCTCTTTGAATCTTCTTTATCATGCTAAGAGGAGCGGGAAAAAGCAAAAAATTTCAGAATTGCACCTTGCAATGCGGAAAAATTACTGTTTGTGCATTTACAATATTCATTGATTTTTGCCATTGAAAAACGTCCAGAAATGATTGAAGGTACTGACTGAATGAAAGGAGCTGGCATCTCACTCTCTTTGAATCTTCTTTATCATGCTAAGAGGAGCAGGAAAAAGCAAAAAATTTCAGAATTGCACCTTGCAATGCGGAGAAATTACTGTTTGTGCATTTACAATATTCATTGATTTTTGCCATTGAAAAACGTCCAGAAATGATTGAAGCTACTGACTGAATGAAAGGAGCTGGCATCTCACTCTCTTTGAATCTTCTTTATCATGCTAAGAGGAGCAGGAAAAAGCAAAAAATTTCAGAATTGCACCTTGCAATGCGGAGAAATTACAGTTTGTGCATTTACAATATTCATTGATTTTTGCCATTGAAAAACATCCAGAAATGATTGAAGCTACTGACTGAATGAAAGGAGCTGGCATCTCACTCTCTTTGAATCTTCTTTATCATGCTAAGAGGAGCAGGAAAAAGCAAAAAATTTCAGAATTGCACCTTGCAATGCGGAGAAATTACTGTTTGTGCATTTACAATATTCATTGATTTTTGCCATTGAAAAACATCATGTTATTCATATACCAGAAATGTTTGAAGCTACTGACTGAATGAAAGGAGCTGGCATCTCACTCTCTTTGAATCTTCTTTATCATGCTAAGAGGAGCAGGAAAAAGCAAAAAATTTCAGAATTGCACCTTGCAATGTGGAGAAATTACTGTTTGTGCATTTACAATATTCATTGATTTTTACCATTGAAAAACGTCCAGAAATGATTGAAGCTACTGACTGAATGAAAGTAGCTGGCATCTCACTCTCTTTGAATCTTCTTTATCATGCTAAGAGGAGCAGGAAAAAGCAAAAAATTTCAGACTTGCACCTTGCAATGCGGAGAAATTACTGTTTGTGCATTTACAATATTCATTGATTTTTGCCATTGAAAAACATCATGTTATTCATATACCAGAAATGTTTGAAGCTACTGACTGAATGAAAGGAGCTGGCATCTCACTCTCTTTGAATCTTCTTTATCATGCTAAGAGGAGCAGGAAAAAGCAAAAAATTTCAGAATTGCACCTTGCAATGCGGAGAAATTACTGTTTGTGCATTTACAATATTCATTGATTTTTGCCATTGAAAAACATCATGTTATTCATATACCAGAAATGTTTGAAGCTACTGACTGAATGAAAGGAGCTGGCATCTCAATCTCTTTGAATCTTCTTTATCATGCTAAGAGGAGCAGGATAAAGCAAAAAAATTTCAGAATTGCACCTTGCAATGTGGAGAAATTACTGTTTGTGCATTTACAATATTCATTGATTTTTACCATTGAAAAACGTCCAGAAATGATTGAAGCTACTGACTGAATGAAAGTAGCTGGCATCTCACTCTCTTTGAATCTTCTTTATCATGCTAAGAGGAGCAGGAAAAAGCAAAAAATTTCAGACTTGCACCTTGCAATGCGGAGAAATTACTGTTTGTGCATTTACAATATTCATTGATTTTTGCCATTGAAAAACATCATGTTATTCATATACCAGAAATGTTTGAAGCTACTGACTGAATGAAAGGAGCTGGCATCTCACTCTCTTTGAATCTTCTTTATCATGCTAAGAGGAGCTGGAAAAAGCAAAAAATTTCAGACTTGCACCTTGCAATGCGGAGAAATTACTGTTTGTGCATTTACAATATTCATTGATTTTTGCCATTGAAAAACATCATGTTATTCATATACCAGAAATGTTTGAAGCTACTGACTGAATGAAAGGAACTGGCATCTCACTCTCTTTGAATCTTCTTTATCATGCTAAGAGGAGCAGGAAAAAGCAAAAAATTTCAGAATTGCACCTTGCAATGCGGAGAAATTACTGTTTGTGCATTTACAATATTCATTGATTTTTGCCATTGAAAAACGTCCAGAAATGATTGAAGGTACTGACTGAATGAAAGGAGCTGGCATCTCACTCTCTTTGAATCTTCTTTATCATTCTAAGAGGAGCAGGAAAAAGCAAAAAATTTCAGAATTGCACCTTGCAATGCGGAGAAATTACTGTTTGTGCATTTACAATATTCATTGATTTTTGCCATTGAAAAACGTCCAGAAATGATTGAAGCTACTGACTCAATGAATGGAGCTGGCATCTCACTCTCTTTGAATCTTCTTTATCATGCTAAGAGGAGCAGGAAAAAGCAAAAAATTTCAGAATTGCACCTTGCAATGCGGAGAAATTACAGTTTGTGCATTTACAATATTCATTGATTTTTGCCATTGAAAAACGTCCAGAAATGATTGAAGCTACTGACTGAATGAAAGGAGCTGGCATCTCACTCTCTTTGAATCTTCTTTATCATGCTAAGAGGAGCAGGAAAAAGCAAAAAATTTCAGAATTGCACCTTGCAATGCGGAGAAATTACTGTTTGTGCATTTACAATATTCGTTGATTTTTGCCATTGAAAAACGTCCAGAAATGATTGAAGCTACTGACTGAATGAAAGGATCTGGCATCTCACTCTCTTTGAATCTTCTTTATCATGCTAAGAGGAGCAGGAAAAAGCAAAAAATTTCAGAATTGCACCTTGCAATGCGGAGAAATTACAGTTTGTGCATTTACAATATTCATTGATTTTTGCCATTGAAAAACGTCCAGAAATGATTGAAGCTACTGACTGAATGAAAGGAGCTGGCACCTCACTCTCTTTGAATCTTCTTTATCATGCTAAGAGGAGCAGGAAAAAGCAAAAAATTTCAGAATTGCACCTTGCAATGCGGAGAAATTACTGTTTGTGCATTTACAATATTCATTGATTTTTGCCATTGAAAAACGTCCAGAAATGATTGAAGCTACTGACTGAATGAAAGGAGCTGGCATCTCACTCTCTTTGAATCTTCTTTATCATGCTAAGAGGAGCAGGAAAAAGCAAAAAATTTCAGAATTGCACCTTGCAATGCGGAGAAATTACTGTTTGTGCATTTACAATATTCATTGATTTTTGCCATTGAAAAATGTCCAGAAATGATTGAAGCTACTGACTGAATGAAAGGAGCTGGCATCTCACTCTCTTTGAATCTTCTTTATCATGCTAAGAGGAGCAGGAAAAAGCAAAAAATTTCAGAATTGCGCCTTGCAATGCGGAGAAATTACTGTTTGTGCATTTACAAAATTCATTGATTTTTGCCATTGAAAAACATCATGTTATTCATATACCAGAAATGATTGAAGCTACTGACTGAAGGAAAGGAGCTGGCATCTCACTCTCTTTGAATCTTCTTTATCATGCTAAGAGGAGCAGGAAAAATCAAAAAATTTCAGAATTGCACCTTGCAATGCGGAGAAATTACTGTTTGTGCATTTACAATATTCATTGATTTTTGCCATTGAAAAACGTCCAGAAATGATTGAAGCTACTGACTGAATGAAAGGAGCTGGCATCTCACTCTCTTTGAATCTTCTTTATCATGCTAAGAGGAGCAGGAAAAAGCAAAAAATTTCAGAATTGCTCCTTGCAATGCGGAGAAATTACTGTTTGTGCATTTACAATATTCATTGATTTTTGCGATTGAAAAACATCATGTTATTCATATACCAGAAATGATTGAAGCTACTGACTGAATGAAAGGAGCTGGCATCTCATTCTCTTTGAATCTTCTTTATCATGCTAAGAGGAGCAGGAAAAAGTAAAAAATTTCAGAATTGCACCTTGCAATGCGGAGAAATTACTGTTTGTGCATTTACAATATTCAATGATTTTTGCCATTGAAAAACGTCCAGAAATGATTGAAGCTACTGACTGAATGAAAGGAGCTGGCATCTCACTCTCTTTGAATCTTGTTTATCATGCTAAGAGGAGCAGGAAAAAGCAAAAAATTTCAGAATTGCACCTTGCAATGCGGAGAAATTACTGTTTGTGCATTTACAATATTCATTGATTTTTGCCATTGAAAAACGTCCAGAAATGATTGAAGCTACTGACTGAATGAAAGGAGCTGGCATCTCACTCTCTTTGAATCTTCTTTATCATGCTAAGAGGAGCAGGAAAAAGCCAAAAATTTCAGAATTGCACCTTGCAATGCGGAGAAATTACTGTTTGTGCATTTACAATATTCATTGATTTTTGCTATTGAAAAACATCATGTTATTCATATACCAGAAATGATTGAAGCTACTGACTGAATGAAAGGAGCTGGCATCTCACTCTCTTTGAATCTTCTTTATCATGCTAAGAGGAGCAGGAAAAAGCAAAAAATTTCAGAATTGCACCTTGCAATGCGGAGAAATTACTGTTTGTGCATTTACAATATTCATTGATTTTTGCCATTGAAAAACATCATGTTATTCATATACCAGAAATGATTGAAGCTACTGACTGAATGAAAGGAGCTGGCATCTCACTCTCTTTGAATCTTCTTTATCATGCTAAGAGGAGCAGGAAAAAGCAAAAAATTTCAGAATTGCACCTTGCAATGCGGAGAAATTGCAGTTTGTGCATTTACAATATTCATTGATTTTTGCCATTGAAAAACGTCCAGAAATGATTGAAGCTACTGACTGAATGAAAGGAGCTGGCATCTCACTCTCTTTGAATCTTCTTTATCATGCTAAGAGGAGCAGGAAAAAGCAAAAAATTTCAGAATTGCACCTTGCAATGCGGAGAAATTACTGTTTGTGCATTTACAATATTCATTGATTTTTGCCATTGAAAAACGTCCAGAAATGATTGAAGCTACTGACTGAATGAAAGGAGCTGGCATCTCACTCTCTTTGAATCTTCTTTATCATGCTAAGAGGAGCAGGAAAAAGCAAAAAATTTCAGAATTGCACCTTGCAATGCGGAGAAATTACGGTTTGTGCATTTACAATATTCATTGATTTTTGCCATTGAAAAATGTCCAGAAATGATTGAAGCTACTGACTAAATGAAAGGAGCTGGCATCTCACTCTCTTTGAATCTTCTTTATCATGCTAAGAGGAGCAGGAAAAAGCAAAAAATTTCAGAATTGCGCCTTGCAATGCGGAGAAATTACTGTTTGTGCATTTACAAAATTCATTGATTTTTGCCATTGAAAAACATCATGTTATTCATATACCAGAAATGATTGAAGCTACTGACTGAAGGAAAGGATCTGGCATCTCACTCTCTTTGAATCTTCTTTGTCATGCTAAGAGGAGCAGGAAAAAGCAAAAAATTTCAGAATTGCACCTTGCAATGCGGAGAAATTACTGTTTGTGCATTTACAATATTCATTGATTTTTGCCATTGAAAAACGTCCAGAAATGATTGAAGCTACTGACTGAATGAAAGGAGCTGGCATCTCACTCTCTTTGAATCTTCTTTATCATGCTAAGAGGAGCAGGAAAAAGCAAAACATTTCAGAATTGCACCTTGCAATGCGGAGAAATTACTGTTTGTGCATTTACAATATTCATTGATTTTTGCGATTGAAAAACATCATGTTATTCATATACCAGAAATGATTGAAGCTACTGACTGAATGAAAGGAGCTGGCATCTCACTCTCTTTGAATCTTCTTTATCATGCTAAGAGGAGCAGGAAAATGTAAAAAATTTCAGAATTGCACCTTGCAATGCGGAGAAATTACTGTTTGTGCATTTACAATATTCAATGATTTTTGCCATTGAAAAACGTCCAGAAATGATTGAAGCTACTGACTGAATGAAAGGAGCTGGCATCTCACTCTCTTTGAATCTTCTTTATCATGCTAAGAGGAGCAGGAAAAAGCAAAAAATTTCAGAATTGCACCTTGCAATGCGGAGAAATTACTGTTTGTGCATTTACAATATTCATTGATTTTTGCCATTGAAAAATGTCCAGAAATGATTGAAGCTACTGACTGAATGAAAGGAGCTGGCATCTCACTCTCTTTGAATCTTCTTTTTCATGCTAAGAGGAGCAGGAAAAAGCAAAAAATTTCAGAATTGCACCTTGCAATGCGGAGAAATTACTGTTTGTGCATTTACAATATTCATTGATTTTTGCCATTGAAAAATGTCCAGAAATGATTGAAGCTACTGACTGAATGAAAGGAGCTGGCATCTCACTCTCTTTGAATCTTCTTTATCATGCTAAGAGGAGCAGGAAAAAGCAAAAAATTTCAGAATTGCGCCTTGCAATGCGGAGAAATTACTGTTTGTGCATTTACAAAATTCATTGATTTTTGCCATTGAAAAACATCATGTTATTCATATACCAGAAATGATTGAAGCTACTGACTGAAGGAAAGGATCTGGCATCTCACTCTCTTTGAATCTTCTTTGTCATGCTAAGAGGAGCAGGAAAAAGCAAAAAATTTCAGAATTGCACCTTGCAATGCGGAGAAATTACTGTTTGTGCATTTACAATATTCATTGATTTTTGCCATTGAAAAACGTCCAGAAATGATTGAAGCTACTGACTGAATGAAAGGAGCTGGCATCTCACTCTCTTTGAATCTTCTTTATCATGCTAAGAGGAGCAGGAAAAAGCAAAACATTTCAGAATTGCACCTTGCAATGCGGAGAAATTACTGTTTGTGCATTTACAATATTCATTGATTTTTGCGATTGAAAAACATCATGTTATTCATATACCAGAAATGATTGAAGCTACTGACTGAATGAAAGGAGCTGGTATCTAACTCTCTTTGAATCTTCTTTATCATGCTAAGAGGAGCAGGAAAAAGTAAAAAATTTCAGAATTGCACCTTGCAATGCGGAGAAATTACTGTTTGTGCATTTACAATATTCAATGATTTTTGCCATTGAAAAACGTCCAGAAATGATTGAAGCTACTGACTGAATGAAAGGAGCTGGCATCTCACTCTCTTTGAATCTTCTTTATCATGCTAAGAGGAGCAGGAAAAAGCAAAAAATTTCAGAATTGCACCTTGCAATGCGGAGAAATTACTGTTTGTGCATTTACAATATTCATTGATTTTTGCCATTGAAAAACATCATGTTATTCATATACCAGAAATGATTGAAGCTACTGACTGAATGAAAGGAGCTGGCATCTCACTCTCTTTGAATCTTCTTTATCATGCTAAGAGGAGCAGGAAAAAGCAAAAAATTTCAGAATTGCACCTTGCAATGCGGAGAAATTGCAGTTTGTGCATTTACAATATTCATTGATTTTTGCCATTGAAAAACGTCCAGAAATGATTGAAGCTACTGACTGAATGAAAGGAGCTGGCATCTCACTCTCTTTGAATCTTCTTTATCATGCTAAGAGGAGCAGGAAAAAGCAAAAAATTTCAGAATTGCACCTTGCAATGCGGAGAAATTACTGTTTGTGCATTTACAATATTCATTGATTTTTGCCATTGAAAAACGTCCAGAAATGATTGAAGCTACTGACTGAATGAAAGGAGCTGGCATCTCACTCTCTTTGAATCTTCTTTATCATGCTAAGAGGAGCAGGAAAAAGCAAAAAATTTCAGAATTGCACCTTGCAATGCGGAGAAATTACTGTTTGTGCATTTACAATATTCATTGATTTTTGCCATTGAAAAACATCATGTTATTCATATACCAGAAATGTTTGAAGCTACTGACTGAATGAAAGGAGCTGGCATCTCACTCTCTTTGAATCTTCTTTATCATGCTAAGAGGAGCAGGAAAAAGCAAAAAATTTCAGAATTGCACCTTGCAATGCGGAGAAATTACTGTTTGTGCATTTACAATATTCATTGATTTTTGCCATTGAAAAACGTCCAGAAATGATTGAAGCTACTGACTGAATGAAAGGAGCTGGCATCTCACTCTCTTTGAATCTTCTTTATCATGCTAAGAGGAGCAGGAAAAGGCAAAAAATTTCAGAATTGCACCTTGCAATGCGGAGAAATTACTGTTTGTGCATTTACAATATTCATTGATTTTTGCGATTGAAAAACATCATGTTATTCATATACCAGAAATGATTGAAGCTACTGACTGAATGAAAGGAGCTGGCATCTCATTCTCTTTGAATCTTCTTTATCATGCTAAGAGGAGCAGGAAAAAGTAAAAAATTTCAGAATTGCACCTTGCAATGCGGAGAAATTACTGTTTGTGCATTTACAATATTCAATGATTTTTGCCATTGAAAAACGTCCAGAAATGATTGAAGCTACTGACTGAATGAAAGGAGCTGGCATCTCACTCTCTTTGAATCTTGTTTATCATGCTAAGAGGAGCAGGAAAAAGCAAAAAATTTCAGAATTGCACCTTGCAATGCGGAGAAATTACTGTTTGTGCATTTACAATATTCATTGATTTTTGCCATTGAAAAACGTCCAGAAATGATTGAAGCTACTGACTGAATGAAAGGAGCTGGCATCTCACTCTCTTTGAATCTTCTTTATCATGCTAAGAGGAGCAGGAAAAAGCCAAAAATTTCAGAATTGCACCTTGCAATGCGGAGAAATTACTGTTTGTGCATTTACAATATTCATTGATTTTTGCTATTGAAAAACATCATGTTATTCATATACCAGAAATGATTGAAGCTACTGACTGAATGAAAGGAGCTGGCATCTCACTCTCTTTGAATCTTCTTTATCATGCTAAGAGGAGCAGGAAAAAGCAAAAAATTTCAGAATTGCACCTTGCAATGCGGAGAAATTGCAGTTTGTGCATTTACAATATTCATTGATTTTTGCCATTGAAAAACGTCCAGAAATGATTGAAGCTACTGCCTGAATGAAAGGAGCTGGCATCTCACTCTCTTTGAATCTTCTTTATCATGCTAAGAGGAGCAGGAAAAAGCAAAAAATTTCAGAATTGCACCTTGCAATGCGGAGAAATTACTGTTTGTGCATTTACAATATTCATTGATTTTTGCCATTGAAAAACATCATGTTATTCATATACCAGAAATGATTGAAGCTACTGACTGAATGAAAGGAGCTGGCATCTCACTCTCTTTGAATCTTCTTTATCATGCTAAGAGGAGCAGGAAAAAGCAAAAAATTTCAGAATTGCACCTTGCAATGCGGAGAAATTGCAGTTTGTGCATTTACAATATTCATTGATTTTTGCCATTGAAAAACGTCCAGAAATGATTGAAGCTACTGACTGAATGAAAGGAGCTGGCATCTCACTCTCTTTGAATCTTCTTTATCATGCTAAGAGGAGCAGGAAAAAGCAAAAAATTTCAGAATTGCACCTTGCAATGCGGAGAAATTACTGTTTGTGCATTTACAATATTCATTGATTTTTGCCATTGAAAAACGTCCAGAAATGATTGAAGCTACTGACTGAATGAAAGGAGCTGGCATCTCACTCTCTTTGAATCTTCTTTATCATGCTAAGAGGAGCAGGAAAAAGCAAAAAATTTCAGAATTGCACCTTGCAATGCGGAGAAATTACTGTTTGTGCATTTACAATATTCATTGATTTTTGCCATTGAAAAATGTCCAGAAATGATTGAAGCTACTGACTGAATGAAGGAGCTGGCATCTCACTCTCTTTGAATCTTCTTTATCATGCTAAGAGGAGCAGGAAAAAGCAAAAAATTTCAGAAATGCGCCTTGCAATGCGGAGAAATTACTGTTTGTGCATTTACAAAATTCATTGATTTTTGCCATTGAAAAACATCATGTTATTCATATACCAGAAATGATTGAAGCTACTGACTGAAGGAAAGGATCTGGCATCTCACTCTCTTTGAATCTTCTTTGTCATGCTAAGAGGAGCAGGAAAAAGCAAAAAATTTCAGAATTGCACCTTGCAATGCGGAGAAATTACTGTTTGTGCATTTACAATATTCATTGATTTTTGCCATTGAAAAACGTCCAGAAATGATTGAAGCTACTGACTGAATGAAAGGAGCTGGCATCTCACTCTCTTTGAATCTTCTTTATCATGCTAAGAGGAGCAGGAAAAAGCAAAACATTTCAGAATTGCACCTTGCAATGCGGAGAAATTACTGTTTGTGCATTTACAATATTCATTGATTTTTGCGATTGAAAAACATCATGTTATTCATATACCAGAAATGATTGAAGCTACTGACTGAATGAAAGGAGCTGGCATCTCACTCTCTTTGAATCTTCTTTATCATGCTAAGAGGAGCAGGAAAAAGTAAAAAATTTCAGAATTGCACCTTGCAATGCGGAGAAATTACTGTTTGTGCATTTACAATATTCAATGATTTTTGCCATTGAAAAACGTCCAGAAATGATTGAAGCTACTGACTGAATGAAAGGAGCTGGCATCTCACTCTCTTTGAATCGTCTTTATCATGCTAAGAGGAGCAGGAAAAAGCAAAAAATTTCAGAATTGCACCTTGCAATGCGGAGAAATTACTGTTTGTGCATTTACAATATTCATTGATTTTTGCCATTGAAAAACGTCCAGAAATGATTGAAGCTACTGACTGAATGAAAGGAGCTGGCATCTCACTCTCTTTGAATCTTCTTTATCATGCTAAGAGGAGCAGGAAAAAGCAAAAAATTTCAGAATTGCACCTTGCAATGCGGAGAAATTACTGTTTGTGCATTTACAATATTCATTGATTTTTGCCATTGAAAAATGTCCAGAAATGATTGAAGCTACTGACTGAATGAAAGGAGCTGGCATCTCACTCTCTTTGAATCTTCTTTATCATGCTAAGAGGAGCAGGAAATAGCAAAAAATTTCAGAATTGCAGCCTTGCAATGCGGAGAAATTACTGTTTGTGCATTTACAATATTCATTGATTTTTGCCATTGAAAAACATTATGTTATTCATATACCAGAAATGATTGAAGCTACTGACTGAAGGAAAGGATCTGGCATCTCACTCTCTTTGAATTTTCTTTGTCATGCTAAGAGGAGCAGGAAAAAGCAAAAAATTTCAGAATTGCACCTTGCAATGCGGAGAAATTACTGTTTGTGCATTTACAATATTCATTGATTTTTGCCATTGAAAAACGTCCAGAAATGATTGAAGCTACTGACTGAATGAAAGGAGCTGGCATCTCACTCTCTTTGAATCTTCTTTATCATGCTAAGAGGAGCAGGAAAAAGCAAAACATTTCAGAATTGCACCTTGCAATGCGGAGAAATTACTGTTTGTGCATTTACAATATTCATTGATTTTTGCGATTGAAAAACATCATGTTATTCATATACCAGAAATGATTGAAGCTACTGACTGAATGAAAGGAGCTGGCATCTCACTCTCTTTGAATCTTCTTTATCATGCTAAGAGGAGCAGGAAAAAGTAAAAAATTTCAGAATTGCACCTTGCAATGCGGAGAAATTACTGTTTGTGCATTTACAATATTCATTGATTTTTGCCATTGAAAAACGTCCAGAAATGATTGAAGCTACTGACTGAATGAAAGGAGCTGGCATCTCACTCTCTTTGAATCTTCTTTATCATGCTAAGAGGAGCAGGAAAAAGCAAAAAATTTCAGAATTGCACCTTGCAATGCGGAGAAATTACTGTTTGTGCATTTACAATATTCATTGATTTTTGCCATTGAAAAACATCATGTTATTCATATCCAGAAATGATTGAAGCTACTGACTCAATGAATGGAGCTGGCATCTCACTCTCTTTGAATCTTCTTTATCATGCTAAGAGGAGCAGGAAAAAGCAAAAAATTTCAGAATTGCACCTTGCAATGCGGAGAAATTACAGTTTGTGCATTTACAATATTCATTGATTATTGCCATTGAAAAACGTCCAGAAATGATTGAAGCTACTGACTGAATGAAAGGAGCTGGCATCTCACTCTCTTTGAATCTTCTTTATCATGCTAAGAGGAGCAGGAAAAAGCAAAAATTTCAGAATTGCACCTTGCAATGCGGAGAAATTACTGTTTGTGCATTTACAATATTCGTTGATTTTTGCCATTGAAAAACTCATGTTATTCATATACCAGAAATGATTGAAGCTACTGACTGAATGAAAGGATCTGGCATCTCACTCTCTTTGAATCTTCTTTATCATGCTAAGAGGAGCAGGAAAAAGCAAAAAATTTCAGAATTGCACCTTGCAATGCGGAGAAATTACAGTTTGTGCATTTACAATATTCATTGATTTTTGCCATTGAAAAACGTCCAGAAATGATTGAAGCTACTGACTGAATGAAAGGAGCTGGCACCTCACTCTCTTTGAATCTTCTTTATCATGCTAAGAGGAGCAGGAAAAAGCAAAAATTTCAGAATTGCACCTTGCAATGCGGAGAAATTACTGTTTGTGCATTTACAATATTCATTGATTTTTGCCATTGAAAAACGTCCAGAAATGATTGAAGCTACTGACTGAATGAAAGGAGCTGGCATCTCACTCTCTTTGAATCTTCTTTATCATGCTAAGAGGAGCAGGAAAAAGCAAAAAATTTCAGAATTGCACCTTGCAATGCGGAGAAATTACTGTTTGTGCATTTACAATATTCATTGATTTTTGCCATTGAAAAATGTCCAGAAATGATTGAAGCTACTGACTGAATGAAAGGAGCTGGCATCTCACTCTCTTTGAATCTTCTTTATCATGCTAAGAGAGCAGGAAAAAGCAAAAAATTTCAGAATTGCGCCTTGCAATGCGGAGAAATTACTGTTTGTGCATTTACAAAATTCATTGATTTTTGCCATTGAAAAACATCATGTTATTCATATACCAGAAATGATTGAAGCTACTGACTGAAGGAAAGGATCTGGCATCTCACTCTCTTTGAATCTTCTTTATCATGCTAAGAGGAGCAGGAAAAAGCAAAAAATTTCAGAATTGCACCTTGCAATGCGGAGAAATTACTGTTTGTGCATTTACAATATTCATTGATTTTTGCCATTGAAAAACGTCCAGAAATGATTGAAGCTACTGACTGAATGAAAGGAGCTGGCATCTCACTCTCTTTGAATCTTCTTTATCATGCTAAGAGGAGCAGGAAAAAGCAAAAAATTTCAGAATTGCACCTTGCAATGCGGAGAAATTACTGTTTGTGCATTTACAATATTCATTGATTTTTGCGATTGAAAAACATCATGTTATTCATATACCAGAAATGATTGAAGCTACTGACTGAATGAAAGGAGCTGGCATCTCATTCTTCTTTGAATCTTCTTTATCATGCTAAGAGGAGCAGGAAAAAGTAAAAAATTTCAGAATTGCACCTTGCAATGCGGAGAAATTACTGTTGTGCATTTACAATATTCAATGATTTTTGCCATTGAAAAACGTCCAGAAATGATTGAAGCTACTGACTGAATGAAAGGAGCTGGCATCTCACTCTCTTTGAATCTTGTTTATCATGCTAAGAGGAGCAGGAAAAAGCAAAAAATTTCAGAATTGCACCTTGCAATGCGGAGAAATTACTGTTTGTGCATTTACAATATTCATTGATTTTTGCCATTGAAAAACATATGTTCCAGAAATGATTGAAGCTACTGACTGAATGAAAGGAGCTGGCATCTCACTCTCTTTGAATCTTCTTTATCATGCTAAGAGGAGCAGGAAAAGCCAAAAAATTTCAGAATTGCACCTTGCAATGCGGAGAAATTACTGTTTGTGCATTTACAATATTCATTGATTTTTGCCATTGAAAAACATCATGTTATTC
The DNA here is from genome assembly GCF_046119375.1 of Phyllobates terribilis. Taxonomy (NCBI): domain Eukaryota; kingdom Metazoa; phylum Chordata; class Amphibia; order Anura; family Dendrobatidae; genus Phyllobates; species Phyllobates terribilis. The sequence continues at coordinate 143,268 of NW_027364211.1, read as the reverse complement.
ATATACCAGAAATGATTGAAGCTACTGACTGAATGAAAGGAGCTGGCATCTCACTCTCTTTGAATCTTCTTTATCATGCTAAGAGGAGCAGGAAAAAGCAAAAAATTTCAGAATTGCACCTTGCAATGCGGAGAAATTACTGTTTGTGCATTTACAATATTCATTGATTTTTGCCATTGAAAAACATCATGTTATTCATATACCAGAAATGATTGAAGCTACTGACTGAATGAAAGGAGCTGGCATCTCACTCTCTTTGAATCTTCTTTATCATGCTAAGAGGAGCAGGAAAAAGCAAAAAATTTCAGAATTGCACCTTGCAATGCGGAGAAATTACAGTTTGTGCATTTACAATATTCATTGATTTTTGCCATTGAAAAACGTCCAGAAATGATTGAAGCTACTGACTGAATGAAAGGAGCTGGCATCTCACTCTCTTTGAATCTTCTTTATCATGCTAAGAGGAGCAGGAAAAAGCAAAAAATTTCAGAATTGCACCTTGCAATGCGGAGAAATTACTGTTTGTGCATTTACAATATTCATTGATTTTTGCCATTGAAAAACGTCCAGAAATGATTGAAGCTACTGACTGAATGAAAGGAGCTGGCATCTCACTCTCTTTGAATCTTCTTTATCATGCTAAGAGGAGCAGGAAAAAGCAAAAAATTTCAGAATTGCACCTTGCAATGCGGAGAAATTACTGTTTGTGCATTTACAATATTCATTGATTTTTGCCATTGAAAAATGTCCAGAAATGATTGAAGCTACTGACTGAAATGAAAGGAGCTGGCATCTCACTCTCTTTGAATCTTCTTTATCATGCTAAGAGGAGCAGGAAAAAGCAAAAAATTTCAGAATTGCGCCTTGCAATGCGGAGAAATTACTGTTTGTGCATTTACAAAATTCATTGATTTTTGCCATTGAAAAACATCATGTTATTCATATACCAGAAATGATTGAAGCTACTGACTGAAGGAAAGGATCTGGCATCTCACTCTCTTTGAATCTTCTTTGTCATGCTAAGAGGAGCAGGAAAAAGCAAAAAATTTCAGAATTGCACCTTGCAATGCGGAGAAATTACTGTTTGTGCATTTACAATATTCATTGATTTTTGCCATTGAAAAACGTCCAGAAATGATTGAAGCTACTGACTGAATGAAAGGAGCTGGCATCTCACTCTCTTTGAATCTTCTTTATCATGCTAAGAGGAGCAGGAAAAAGCAAAACATTTCAGAATTGCACCTTGCAATGCGGAGAAATTACTGTTTGTGCATTTACAATATTCATTGATTTTTGCCATTGAAAAACATCATGTTATTCATATACCAGAAATGATTGAAGCTACTGACTGAATGAAAGGAGCTGGCATCTCACTCTCTTTGAATCTTCTTTATCATGCTAAGAGGAGCAGGAAAAAGTAAAAAATTTCAGAATTGCACCTTGCAATGCGGAGAAATTACTGTTTGTGCATTTACAATATTCATTGATTTTTGCCATTGAAAAACGTCCAGAAATGATTGAAGCTACTGACTGAATGAAAGGAGCTGGCATCTCACTCTCTTTGAATCTTCTTTATCATGCTAAGAGGAGCAGGAAAAAGCAAAAAATTTCAGAATTGCACCTTGCAATGCGGAGAAATTACTGTTTGTGCATTTACAATATTCATTGATTTTTGCCATTGAAAAACGTCCAGAAATGATTGAAGCTACTGACTGAATGAAAGGAGCTGGCATCTCACTCTCTTTGAATCTTCTTTTTCATGCTAAGAGGAGCAGGAAAAAGCAAAAAATTTCAGAATTGCACCTTGCAATGCGGAGAAATTACTGTTTGTGCATTTACAATATTCATTGATTTTTGCCATTGAAAAATGTCCAGAAATGATTGAAGCTACTGACTGAATGAAAGGAGCTGCATCTCACTCTCTTTGAATCTTCTTTATCATGCTAAGAGGAGCAGGAAAAAGCAAAAAATTTCAGAATTGCGCCTTGCAATGCGGAGAAATTACTGTTTGTGCATTTACAAAATTCATTGATTTTTGCCATTGAAAAACATCATGTTATTCATATACCAGAAATGATTGAAGCTACTGACTGAAGGAAAGGATCTGGCATCTCACTCTCTTTGAATCTTCTTTGTCATGCTAAGAGGAGCAGGAAAAAGCAAAAAATTTCAGAATTGCACCTTGCAATGCGGAGAAATTACTGTTTGTGCATTTACAATATTCATTGATTTTTGCCATTGAAAAACGTCCAGAAATGATTGAAGCTACTGACTGAATGAAAGGAGCTGGCATCTCACTCTCTTTGAATCTTCTTTATCATGCTAAGAGGAGCAGGAAAAAGCAAAACATTTCAGAATTGCACCTTGCAATGCGGAGAAATTACTGTTTGTGCATTTACAATATTCATTGATTTTTGCGATTGAAAAACATCATGTTATTCATATACCAGAAATGATTGAAGCTACTGACTGAATGAAAGGAGCTGGTATCTCACTCTCTTTGAATCTTCTTTATCATGCTAAGAGGAGCAGGAAAAAGTAAAAAATTTCAGAATTGCACCTTGCAATGCGGAGAAATTACTGTTTGTGCATTTACAATATTCAATGATTTTTGCCATTGAAAAACGTCCAGAAATGATTGAAGCTACTGACTGAATGAAAGGAGCTGGCATCTCACTCTCTTTGAATCTTCTTTATCATGCTAAGAGGAGCAGGAAAAAGCAAAAAATTTCAGAATTGCACCTTGCAATGCGGAGAAATTACTGTTTGTGCATTTACAATATTCATTGATTTTTGCCATTGAAAAACATCATGTTATTCATATACCAGAAATGATTGAAGCTACTGACTGAATGAAAGGAGCTGGCGTCTCACTCTCTTTGAATCTTCTTTATCATGCTAAGAGGAGCAGGAAAAAGCAAAAAATTTCAGAATTGCACCTTGCAATGCGGAGAAATTGCAGTTTGTGCATTTACAATATTCATTGATTTTTGCCATTGAAAAACGTCCAGAAATGATTGAAGCTACTGACTGAATGAAAGGAGCTGGCATCTCACTCTCTTTGAATCTTCTTTATCATGCTAAGAGGAGCAGGAAAAAGCAAAAAATTTCAGAATTGCACCTTGCAATGCGGAGAAATTACTGTTTGTGCATTTACAATATTCATTGATTTTTGCCATTGAAAAACGTCCAGAAATGATTGAAGCTACTGACTGAATGAAAGGAGCTGGCATCTCACTCTCTTTGAATCTTCTTTATCATGCTAAGAGGAGCAGGAAAAAGCAAAAAATTTCAGAATTGCACCTTGCAATGCGGAGAAATTACTGTTTGTGCATTTACAATATTCATTGATTTTTGCCATTGAAAAACATCATGTTATTCATATACCAGAAATGTTTGAAGCTACTGACTGAATGAAAGGAGCTGGCATCTCACTCTCTTTGAATCTTCTTTATCATGCTAAGAGGAGCAGGAAAAAGCAAAAAATTTCAGAATTGCACCTTGCAATGCGGAGAAATTACTGTTTGTGCATTTACAATATTCATTGATTTTTGCCATTGAAAAACGTCCAGAAATGATTGAAGCTACTGACTGAATGAAAGGAGCTGGCATCTCACTCTCTTTGAATCTTCTTTATCATGCTAAGAGGAGCAGGAAAAGGCAAAAAATTTCAGAATTGCACCTTGCAATGCGGAGAAATTACTGTTTGTGCATTTACAATATTCATTGATTTTTGCGATTGAAAAACATCATGTTATTCATATACCAGAAATGATTGAAGCTACTGACTGAATGAAAGGAGCTGGCATCTCATTCTCTTTGAATCTTCTTTATCATGCTAAGAGGAGCAGGAAAAAGTAAAAAATTTCAGAATTGCACCTTGCAATGCGGAGAAATTACTGTTTGTGCATTTACAATATTCAATGATTTTTGCCATTGAAAAACGTCCAGAAATGATTGAAGCTACTGACTGAATGAAAGGAGCTGGCATCTCACTCTCTTTGAATCTTGTTTATCATGCTAAGAGGAGCAGGAAAAAGCAAAAAATTTCAGAATTGCACCTTGCAATGCGGAGAAATTACTGTTTGTGCATTTACAATATTCATTGATTTTTGCCATTGAAAAACGTCCAGAAATGATTGAAGCTACTGACTGAATGAAAGGAGCTGGCATCTCACTCTCTTTGAATCTTCTTTATCATGCTAAGAGGAGCAGGAAAAAGCCAAAAATTTCAGAATTGCACCTTGCAATGCGGAGAAATTACTGTTTGTGCATTTACAATATTCATTGATTTTTGCTATTGAAAAACATCATGTTATTCATATACCAGAAATGATTGAAGCTACTGACTGAATGAAAGGAGCTGGCATCTCACTCTCTTTGAATCTTCTTTATCATGCTAAGAGGAGCAGGAAAAAGCAAAAAATTTCAGAATTGCACCTTGCAATGCGGAGAAATTGCAGTTTGTGCATTTACAATATTCATTGATTTTTGCCATTGAAAAACGTCCAGAAATGATTGAAGCTACTGCCTGAATGAAAGGAGCTGGCATCTCACTCTCTTTGAATCTTCTTTATCATGCTAAGAGGAGCAGGAAAAAGCAAAAAATTTCAGAATTGCACCTTGCAATGCGGAGAAATTACTGTTTGTGCATTTACAATATTCATTGATTTTTGCCATTGAAAAACATCATGTTATTCATATACCAGAAATGATTGAAGCTACTGACTGAATGAAAGGAGCTGGCATCTCACTCTCTTTGAATCTTCTTTATCATGCTAAGAGGAGCAGGAAAAAGCAAAAAATTTCAGAATTGCACCTTGCAATGCGGAGAAATTGCAGTTTGTGCATTTACAATATTCATTGATTTTTGCCATTGAAAAACGTCCAGAAATGATTGAAGCTACTGACTGAATGAAAGGAGCTGGCATCTCACTCTCTTTGAATCTTCTTTATCATGCTAAGAGGAGCAGGAAAAAGCAAAAAATTTCAGAATTGCACCTTGCAATGCGGAGAAATTACTGTTTGTGCATTTACAATATTCATTGATTTTTGCCATTGAAAAACGTCCAGAAATGATTGAAGCTACTGACTGAATGAAAGGAGCTGGCATCTCACTCTCTTTGAATCTTCTTTATCATGCTAAGAGGAGCAGGAAAAAGCAAAAAATTTCAGAATTGCACCTTGCAATGCGGAGAAATTACTGTTTGTGCATTTACAATATTCATTGATTTTTGCCATTGAAAAATGTCCAGAAATGATTGAAGCTACTGACTGAATGAAGGAGCTGGCATCTCACTCTCTTTGAATCTTCTTTATCATGCTAAGAGGAGCAGGAAAAAGCAAAAAATTTCAGAAATGCGCCTTGCAATGCGGAGAAATTACTGTTTGTGCATTTACAAAATTCATTGATTTTTGCCATTGAAAAACATCATGTTATTCATATACCAGAAATGATTGAAGCTACTGACTGAAGGAAAGGATCTGGCATCTCACTCTCTTTGAATCTTCTTTGTCATGCTAAGAGGAGCAGGAAAAAGCAAAAAATTTCAGAATTGCACCTTGCAATGCGGAGAAATTACTGTTTGTGCATTTACAATATTCATTGATTTTTGCCATTGAAAAACGTCCAGAAATGATTGAAGCTACTGACTGAATGAAAGGAGCTGGCATCTCACTCTCTTTGAATCTTCTTTATCATGCTAAGAGGAGCAGGAAAAAGCAAAACATTTCAGAATTGCACCTTGCAATGCGGAGAAATTACTGTTTGTGCATTTACAATATTCATTGATTTTTGCGATTGAAAAACATCATGTTATTCATATACCAGAAATGATTGAAGCTACTGACTGAATGAAAGGAGCTGGCATCTCACTCTCTTTGAATCTTCTTTATCATGCTAAGAGGAGCAGGAAAAAGTAAAAAATTTCAGAATTGCACCTTGCAATGCGGAGAAATTACTGTTTGTGCATTTACAATATTCAATGATTTTTGCCATTGAAAAACGTCCAGAAATGATTGAAGCTACTGACTGAATGAAAGGAGCTGGCATCTCACTCTCTTTGAATCTTCTTTATCATGCTAAGAGGAGCAGGAAAAAGCAAAAAATTTCAGAATTGCACCTTGCAATGCGGAGAAATTACTGTTTGTGCATTTACAATATTCATTGATTTTTGCCATTGAAAAACGTCCAGAAATGATTGAAGCTACTGACTGAATGAAAGGAGCTGGCATCTCACTCTCTTTGAATCTTCTTTATCATGCTAAGAGGAGCAGGAAAAAGCAAAAAATTTCAGAATTGCACCTTGCAATGCGGAGAAATTACTGTTTGTGCATTTACAATATTCATTGATTTTTGCCATTGAAAAATGTCCAGAAATGATTGAAGCTACTGACTGAATGAAAGGAGCTGGCATCTCACTCTCTTTGAATCTTCTTTATCATGCTAAGAGGAGCAGGAAATAGCAAAAAATTTCAGAATTGCGCCTTGCAATGCGGAGAAATTACTGTTTGTGCATTTACAAAATTCATTGATTTTTGCCATTGAAAAACATTATGTTATTCATATACCAGAAATGATTGAAGCTACTGACTGAAGGAAAGGATCTGGCATCTCACTCTCTTTGAATCTTCTTTGTCATGCTAAGAGGAGCAGGAAAAAGCAAAAAATTTCAGAATTGCACCTTGCAATGCGGAGAAATTACTGTTTGTGCATTTACAATATTCATTGATTTTTGCCATTGAAAAACGTCCAGAAATGATTGAAGCTACTGACTGAATGAAAGGAGCTGGCATCTCACTCTCTTTGAATCTTCTTTATCATGCTAAGAGGAGCAGGAAAAAGCAAAACATTTCAGAATTGCACCTTGCAATGCGGAGAAATTACTGTTTGTGCATTTACAATATTCATTGATTTTTGCGATTGAAAAACATCATGTTATTCATATACCAGAAATGATTGAAGCTACTGACTGAATGAAAGGAGCTGGCATCTCACTCTCTTTGAATCTTCTTTATCATGCTAAGAGGAGCAGGAAAAAGTAAAAAATTTCAGAATTGCACCTTGCAATGCGGAGAAATTACTGTTTGTGCATTTACAATATTCAATGATTTTTGCCATTGAAAAACGTCCAGAAATGATTGAAGCTACTGACTGAATGAAAGGAGCTGGCATCTCACTCTCTTTGAATCTTCTTTATCATGCTAAGAGGAGCAGGAAAAAGCAAAAAATTTCAGAATTGCACCTTGCAATGCGGAGAAATTACTGTTTGTGCATTTACAATATTCATTGATTTTTGCCATTGAAAAACATCATGTTATTCATATACCAGAAATGATTGAAGCTACTGACTGAATGAAAGGAGCTGGCATCTCACTCTCTTTGAATCTTCTTTATCATGCTAAGAGGAGCAGGAAAAAGCAAAAAATTTCAGAATTGCACCTTGCAATGCGGAGAAATTGCAGTTTGTGCATTTACAATATTCATTGATTTTTGCCATTGAAAAACGTCCAGAAATGATTGAAGCTACTGACTGAATGAAAGGAGCTGGCATCTCACTCTCTTTGAATCTTCTTTATCATGCTAAGAGGAGCAGGAAAAAGCAAAAAATTTCAGAATTGCACCTTGCAATGCGGAGAAATTACTGTTTGTGCATTTACAATATTCATTGATTTTTGCCATTGAAAAACGTCCAGAAATGATTGAAGCTACTGACTGAATGAAAGGAGCTGGCATCTCACTCTCTTTGAATCTTCTTTATCATGCTAAGAGGAGCAGGAAAAAGCAAAAAATTTCAGAATTGCACCTTGCAATGCGGAGAAATTACTGTTTGTGCATTTACAATATTCATTGATTTTTGCCATTGAAAAACATCATGTTATTCATATACCAGAAATGTTTGAAGCTACTGACTGAATGAAAGGAGCTGGCATCTCACTCTCTTTGAATCTTCTTTATCATGCTAAGAGGAGCAGGAAAAAGCAAAAAATTTCAGAATTGCACCTTGCAATGCGGAGAAATTACTGTTTGTGCATTTACAATATTCATTGATTTTTGCCATTGAAAAACGTCCAGAAATTATTGAAGCTACTGACTGAATGAAAGGAGCTGGCATCTCACTCTCTTTGAATCTTCTTTATCATGCTAAGAGGAGCAGGAAAAGGCAAAAAATTTCAGAATTGCACCTTGCAATGCGGAGAAATTACTGTTTGTGCATTTACAATATTCATTGATTTTTGCCATTGAAAAACATCATGTTATTCATATACCAGAAATGATTGAAGCTACTGACTGAATGAAAGGAGCTGGCATCTCACTCTCTTTGAATCTTCTTTATCATGCTAAGAGGAGCAGGAAAAAGCAAAAAATTTCAGAATTGCACCTTGCAATGCGGAGAAATTACTGTTTGTGCATTTACAATATTCATTGATTTTTGCCATTGAAAAACATCATGTTATTCATATACCAGAAATGATTGAAGCTACTGACTGAATGAAAGGAGCTGGCATCTCACTCTCTTTGAATCTTCTTTATCATGCTAAGAGGAGCAGGAAAAAGCAAAAAATTTCAGAATTGCACCTTGCAATGCGGAGAAATTACTGTTTGTGCATTTACAATATTCATTGATTTTTGCCATTGAAAAACGTCCAGAAATGATTGAAGCTACTGACTGAATGAAAGGAGCTGGCATCTCACTCTCTTTGAATCTTCTTTATCATGCTAAGAGGAGCAGGAAAAAGCAAAAAAATTCAGAATTGCACCTTGCAATGCGGAGAAATTACTGTTTGTGCATTTACAATATTCATTGATTTTTGCCATTGAAAAACATCATGTTATTCATATACCAGAAATGATTGAAGCTACTGACTGAATGAAAGGAGCTGGCATCTCACTCTCTTTGAATCTTCTTTTTCATGCTAAGAGGAGCAGGAAAAAGTAAAAAATTTCAGAATTGCAACTTGCAATGCGGAGAAATTACTGTTTGTGCATTTACAATATTCATTGATTTTTGCCATTGAAAAACGTCCAGAAATGATTGAAGCTACTGACTGAATGAAAGGAGCTGGCATCTCAGTCTCTTTGAATCTTCTTTATCATGCTAAGAGGAGCAGGAAAAAGCAAAAAATTTCTGAATTGCACCTTGCAATGCGGAGAAATTACTGCTTGTGCATTTACAATATTCATTGATTTTTGCCATTGAAAAACGTCCAGAAATGATTGAAGCTACTGACTGAATGAAAGGAGCTGGCATCTCACTCTCTTTGAATCTTCTTTATCATGCTAAGAGGAGCAGGAAAAAGCAAAAAATTTCAGAATTGCACCTTGCAATACGGAGAAATTACTGTTTGTGCATTTACAATATTCATTGATTTTTGCCATTGAAAAACGTCCAGAAATGATTGAAGCTACTGACTGAATGAAAGGAGCTGGCATCTCACTCTCTTTGAATCTTCTTTATCATGCTAAGAGGAGCAGGAAAAAGCAAAAAATTTCAGAATTGCACCTTGCAATGCGGAGAAATTACTGTTTGTGCATTTACAATATTCATTGATTTTTGCCATTGAAAAACGTCCAGAAATGATTGAAGCTACTGACTGAATGAAAGGAGCTGGCATCTCACTCTCTTTGAATCTTCTTTATCATGCTAAGAGGAGCAGGAAAAAGCAAAAAATTTCAGAATTGCACCTTGCAATGCGGAGAAATTACTGTTTGTGCATTTACAATATTCATTGATTTTTGCCGTTGAAAAACGTCCAGAAATGATTGAAGCTACTGACTGAATGAAAGGAGCTGGCATCTCACTCTCTTTGAATCTTCTTTATCATGCTAAGAGGAGCAGGAAAAAGCAAAAAATTTCAGAATTGCACCTTGCAATGCGGAGAAATTACTGTTTGTGCATTTACAATATTCATTGATTTTTGCCATTGAAAAACATCCAGAAATGATTGAAGCTACTGACTGAATGAAAGGAGCTGGCATCTCACTCTCTTTGAATCTTCTTTATCATGCTAAGAGGAGCAGGAAAAAGCAAAAAATTTCAGAATTGCACCTTGCAATGCGGAGAAATTACTGTTTGTGCATTTACAATATTCATTGATTTTTGCCATTGTTAAACATCATGTTATTCATATACCAGAAATGATTGAAGCTACTGACTGAATGAAAGGAGCTGGCATCTCACTCTCTTTGAATCTTCTTTATCATGCTAAGAGGAGCAGGAAAAAGCAAAAAATTTCAGAATTGCACCTTGCAATGCGGAGAAATTACTGTTTGTGCATTTACAATATTCATTGATTTTTGCCATTGAAAAACGTCCAGAAATGATTGAAGCTACTGACTGAATGAAAGGAGCTGGCATCTCACTCTCTTTGAATCTTCTTTATCATGCTAAGAGGAGCAGGAAAAAGCAAAAAATTTCAGAATTGCACCTTGCAATGCGGAGAAATTACTGTTTGTGCATTTACAATATTCATTGATTTTTGCCATTGAAAAACATCATGTTATTCATATACCAGAAATGATTGAAGCTACTGACTGAATGAAAGGAGCTGGCATCTCACTCTCTTTGAATCTTCTTTTTCATGCTAAGAGGAGCAGGAAAAAGTAAAAAATTTCAGAATTGCCCTTGCAATGCGGAGAAATTACTGTTTGTGCATTTACAATATTCATTGATTTTTGCCATTGAAAAACGTCCAGAAATGATTGAAGCTACTGACTGAATGAAAGGAGCTGGCATCTCAGTCTCTTTGAATCTTCTTTATCATGCTAAGAGGAGCAGGAAAAAGCAAAAAATTTCAGAATTGCACCTTGCAATGCGGAGAAATTACTGCTTGTGCATTTACAATATTCATTGATTTTTGCCATTGAAAAACGTCCAGAAATGATTGAAGCTACTGACTGAATGAAAGGAGCTGGCATCTCACTCTCTTTGAATCTTCTTTATCATGCTAAGAGGAGCAGGAAAAAGCAAAAAATTTCAGAATTGCACCTTGCAATACGGAGAAATTACTGTTTGTGCATTTACAATATTCATTGATTTTTGCCATTGAAAAACGTCCAGAAATGATTGAAGCTACTGACTGAATGAAAGGAGCTGGCATCTCACTCTGTTTGAATCTTCTTTATCATGCTAAGAGGAGCAGGAAAAAGCAAAAAATTTCAGAATTGCACCTTGCAATGCGGAGAAATTACTGTTTGTGCATTTACAATATTCATTGATTTTTGCCATTGAAAAACATCATGTTATTCATATACCAGAAATGTTTGAAGCTACTGACTGAATGAAAGGAGCTGGCATCTCACTCTCTTTGAATCTTCTTTATCATGCTAAGAGGAGCAGGAAAAAGCAAAAAATTTCAGAATTGCACCTTGCAATGCGGAGAAATTACTGTTTGTGCATTTACAATATTCATTGATTTTTGCCATTGAAAAACGTCCAGAAATTATTGAAGCTACTGACTGAATGAAAGGAGCTGGCATCTCACTCTCTTTGAATCTTCTTTATCATGCTAAGAGGAGCAGGAAAAGGCAAAAAATTTCAGAATTGCACCTTGCAAGGCGGAGAAATTACTGTTTGTGCATTTACAATATTCATTGATTTTTGCCATTGAAAAACATCATGTTATTCATATACCAGAAATGATTGAAGCTACTGACTGAATGAAAGGAGCTGGCATCTCACTCTCTTTGAATCTTCTTTATCATGCTAAGAGGAGCAGGAAAAAGCAAAAAATTTCAGAATTGCACCTTGCAATGCGGAGAAATTACTGTTTGTGCATTTACAATATTCATTGATTTTTGCCATTGAAAAACATCATGTTATTCATATACCAGAAATGATTGAAGCTACTGACTGAATGAAAGGAGCTGGCATCTCACTCTCTTTGAATCTTCTTTATCATGCTAAGAGGAGCAGGAAAAAGCAAAAAATTTCAGAATTGCACCTTGCAATGCGGAGAAATTACTGTTTGTGCATTTACAATATTCATTGATTTTTGCCATTGAAAAACGTCCAGAAATGATTGAAGCTACTGACTGAATGAAAGGAGCTGGCATCTCACTCTCTTTGAATCTTCTTTATCATGCTAAGAGGAGCAGGAAAAAGCAAAAAAATTCAGAATTGCACCTTGCAATGCGGAGAAATTACTGTTTGTGCATTTACAATATTCATTGATTTTTGCCATTGAAAAACATCATGTTATTCATATACCAGAAATGATTGAAGCTACTGACTGAATGAAAGGAGCTGGCATCTCACTCTCTTTGAATCTTCTTTTTCATGCTAAGAGGAGCAGGAAAAAGTAAAAAATTTCAGAATTGCACCTTGCAATGCGGAGAAATTACTGTTTGTGCATTTACAATATTCATTGATTTTTGCCATTGAAAAACGTCCAGAAATGATTGAAGCTACTGACTGAATGAAAGGAGCTGGCATCTCAGTCTCTTTGAATATTCTTTATCATGCTAAGAGGAGCAGGAAAAAGCAAAAAATTTCTGAATTGCACCTTGCAATGCGGAGAAATTACTGCTTGTGCATTTACAATATTCATTGATTTTTGCCATTGAAAAACGTCCAGAAATGATTGAAGCTACTGACTGAATGAAAGGAGCTGGCATCTCACTCTCTTTGAATCTTCTTTATCATGCTAAGAGGAGCAGGAAAAAGCAAAAAATTTCAGAATTGCACCTTGCAATACGGAGAAATTACTGTTTGTGCATTTACAATATTCATTGATTTTTGCCATTGAAAAACGTCCAGAAATGATTGAAGCTACTGACTGAATGAAAGGAGCTGGCATCTCACTCTCTTTGAATCTTCTTTATCATGCTAAGAGGAGCAGGAAAAAGCAAAAAATTTCAGAATTGCACCTTGCAATGCGGAGAAATTACTGTTTGTGCATTTACAATATTCATTGATTTTTGCCATTGAAAAACGTCCAGAAATGATTGAAGCTACTGACTGAATGAAAGGAGCTGGCATCTCACTCTCTTTGAATCTTCTTTATCATGCTAAGAGGAGCAGGAAAAAGCAAAAAATTTCAGAATTGCACCTTGCAATGCGGAGAAATTACTGTTTGTGCATTTACAATATTCATTGATTTTTGCCGTTGAAAAACGTCCAGAAATGATTGAAGCTACTGACTGAATGAAAGGAGCTGGCATCTCACTCTCTTTGAATCTTCTTTATCATGCTAAGAGGAGCAGGAAAAAGCAAAAAATTTCAGAATTGCACCTTGCAATGCGGAGAAATTACTGTTTGTGCATTTACAATATTCATTGATTTTTGCCATTGAAAAACATCCAGAAATGATTGAAGCTACTGACTGAATGAAAGGAGCTGGCATCTCACTCTCTTTGAATCTTCTTTATCATGCTAAGAGGAGCAGGAAAAAGCAAAAAATTTCAGAATTGCACCTTGCAATGCGGAGAAATTACTGTTTGTGCATTTACAATATTCATTGATTTTTGCCATTGTTAAACATCATGTTATTCATATACCAGAAATGATTGAAGCTACTGACTGAATGAAAGGAGCTGGCATCTCACTCTCTTTGAATCTTCTTTATCATGCTAAGAGGAGCAGGAAAAAGCAAAAAATTTCAGAATTGCACCTTGCAATGCGGAGAAATTACTGTTTGTGCATTTACAATATTCATTGATTTTTGCCATTGAAAAACGTCCAGAAATGTTTGAAGCTACTGACTGAATGAAAGGAGCTGGCATCTCACTCTCTTTGAATCTTCTTTATCATGCTAAGAGGAGCAGGAAAAAGCAAAAAATTTCAGAATTGCACCTAGCAATGCGGAGAAATTACTGTTTGTGCATTTACAATATTCATTGATTTTTGCCATTGAAAAACATCATGTTATTCATATACCAGAAATGATTGAAGCTACTGACTGAATGAAAGGAGCTGGCATCTCACTCTCTTTGAATCTTCTTTATCATGCTAAGAGGAGCAGGAAAAAGCAAAAAATTTCAGAATTGCACCTTGCAATGCGGAGAAATTACTGTTTGTGCATTTACAATATTCATTGATTTTTGCCATTGAAAAACGTCCAGAAATGATTGAAGCTACTGACTGAATGAAAGGAGCTGGCATCTCACTCTCTTTGAATCTTCTTTATCATGCTAAGAGGAGCAGGAAAAAGCAAAAAATTTCAGAATTGCACCTTGCAATGCGGAGAAATTACTGTTTGTGCATTTACAATATTCATTGATTTTTGCCATTGAAAAACATCATGTTATTCATATACCAGAAATGATTGAAGCTACTGACTGAATGAAAGGAGCTGGCATCTCACTCTCTTTGAATCTTCTTTTTCATGCTAAGAGGAGCAGGAAAAAGTAAAAAATTTCAGAATTGCACCTTGCAATGCGGAGAAATTACTGTTTGTGCATTTACAATATTCATTGATTTTTGCCATTGAAAAACGTCCAGAAATGATTGAAGCTACTGACTGAATGAAAGGAGCTGGCATCTCAGTCTCTTTGAATCTTCTTTATCATGCTAAGAGGAGCAGGAAAAAGCAAAAAATTTCAGAATTGCACCTTGCAATGCGGAGAAATTACTGCTTGTGCATTTACAATATTCATTGATTTTTGCCATTGAAAAACGTCCAGAAATGATTGAAGCTACTGACTGAATGAAAGGAGCTGGCATCTCACTCTCTTTGAATCTTCTTTATCATGCTAAGAGGAGCAGGAAAAAGCAAAAAATTTCAGAATTGCACCTTGCAATACGGAGAAATTACTGTTTGTGCATTTACAATATTCATTGATTTTTGCCATTGAAAAACGTCCAGAAATGATTGAAGCTACTGACTGAATGAAAGGAGCTGGCATCTCACTCTGTTTGAATCTTCTTTATCATGCTAAGAGGAGCAGGAAAAAGCAAAAAATTTCAGAATTGCACCTTGCAATGCGGAGAAATTACTGTTTGTGCATTTACAATATTCATTGATTTTTGCCATTGAAAAACGTCCAGAAATGATTGAAGCTACTGACTGAATGAAAGGAGCTGGCATCTCACTCTCTTTGAATCTTCTTTATCATGCTAAGAGGAGCAGGAAAAAGCAAAAAATTTCAGAATTGCACCTTGCAATGCGGAGAAATTACTGTTTGTGCATTTACAATATTCATTGATTTTTGCCGTTGAAAAACGTCCAGAAATGATTGAAGCTACTGACTGAATGAAAGGAGCTGGCATCTCACTCTCTTTGAATCTTCTTTATCATGCTAAGAGGAGCAGGAAAAAGCAAAAAATTTCAGAATTGCACCTTGCAATGCGGAGAAATTACTGTTTGTGCATTTACAATATTCATTGATTTTTGCCATTGAAAAACATCCAGAAATGATTGAAGCTACTGACTGAATGAAAGGAGCTGGCATCTCACTCTCTTTGAATCTTCTTTATCATGCTAAGAGGAGCAGGAAAAAGCAAAAAATTTCAGAATTGCACCTTGCAATGCGGAGAAATTACTGTTTGTGCATTTACAATATTCATTGATTTTTGCCATTGTTAAACATCATGTTATTCATATACCAGAAATGATTGAAGCTACTGACTGAATGAAAGGAGCTGGCATCTCACTCTGT
This sequence comes from Phyllobates terribilis, assembly GCF_046119375.1. Classification (NCBI taxonomy): domain Eukaryota; kingdom Metazoa; phylum Chordata; class Amphibia; order Anura; family Dendrobatidae; genus Phyllobates; species Phyllobates terribilis. The sequence continues at coordinate 127,670 of NW_027364211.1, read as the reverse complement.
TTGAATCTTCTTTATCATGCTAAGAGGAGCAGGAAAAAGCAAAAAATTTCAGAATTGCACCTTGCAATGCGGAGAAATTACTGTTTGTGCATTTACAATATTCATTGATTTTTGCCATTGAAAAACATCATGTTATTCATATACCAGAAATGTTTGAAGCTACTGACTGAATGAAAGGAGCTGGCATCTCACTCTCTTTGAATCTTCTTTATCATGCTAAGAGGAGCAGGAAAAAGCAAAAAATTTCAGAATTGCACCTTGCAATGCGGAGAAATTACTGTTTGTGCATTTACAATATTCATTGATTTTTGCCATTGAAAAACGTCCAGAAATTATTGAAGCTACTGACTGAATGAAAGGAGCTGGCATCTCACTCTCTTTGAATCTTCTTTATCATGCTAAGAGGAGCAGGAAAAGGCAAAAAATTTCAGAATTGCACCTTGCAAGGCGGAGAAATTACTGTTTGTGCATTTACAATATTCATTGATTTTTGCCATTGAAAAACATCATGTTATTCATATACCAGAAATGATTGAAGCTACTGACTGAATGAAAGGAGCTGGCATCTCACTCTCTTTGAATCTTCTTTATCATGCTAAGAGGAGCAGGAAAAAGCAAAAAATTTCAGAATTGCACCTTGCAATGCGGAGAAATTACTGTTTGTGCATTTACAATATTCATTGATTTTTGCCATTGAAAAACATCATGTTATTCATATACCAGAAATGATTGAAGCTACTGACTGAATGAAAGGAGCTGGCATCTCACTCTCTTTGAATCTTCTTTATCATGCTAAGAGGAGCAGGAAAAAGCAAAAAATTTCAGAATTGCACCTTGCAATGCGGAGAAATTACTGTTTGTGCATTTACAATATTCATTGATTTTTGCCATTGAAAAACGTCCAGAAATGATTGAAGCTACTGACTGAATGAAAGGAGCTGGCATCTCACTCTCTTTGAATCTTCTTTATCATGCTAAGAGGAGCAGGAAAAAGCAAAAAAATTCAGAATTGCACCTTGCAATGCGGAGAAATTACTGTTTGTGCATTTACAATATTCATTGATTTTTGCCATTGAAAAACATCATGTTATTCATATACCAGAAATGATTGAAGCTACTGACTGAATGAAAGGAGCTGGCATCTCACTCTCTTTGAATCTTCTTTTTCATGCTAAGAGGAGCAGGAAAAAGTAAAAAATTTCAGAATTGCACCTTGCAATGCGGAGAAATTACTGTTTGTGCATTTACAATATTCATTGATTTTTGCCATTGAAAAACGTCCAGAAATGATTGAAGCTACTGACTGAATGAAAGGAGCTGGCATCTCAGTCTCTTTGAATATTCTTTATCATGCTAAGAGGAGCAGGAAAAAGCAAAAAATTTCTGAATTGCACCTTGCAATGCGGAGAAATTACTGCTTGTGCATTTACAATATTCATTGATTTTTGCCATTGAAAAACGTCCAGAAATGATTGAAGCTACTGACTGAATGAAAGGAGCTGGCATCTCACTCTCTTTGAATCTTCTTTATCATGCTAAGAGGAGCAGGAAAAAGCAAAAAATTTCAGAATTGCACCTTGCAATACGGAGAAATTACTGTTTGTGCATTTACAATATTCATTGATTTTTGCCATTGAAAAACGTCCAGAAATGATTGAAGCTACTGACTGAATGAAAGGAGCTGGCATCTCACTCTCTTTGAATCTTCTTTATCATGCTAAGAGGAGCAGGAAAAAGCAAAAAATTTCAGAATTGCACCTTGCAATGCGGAGAAATTACTGTTTGTGCATTTACAATATTCATTGATTTTTGCCATTGAAAAACGTCCAGAAATGATTGAAGCTACTGACTGAATGAAAGGAGCTGGCATCTCACTCTCTTTGAATCTTCTTTATCATGCTAAGAGGAGCAGGAAAAAGCAAAAAATTTCAGAATTGCACCTTGCAATGCGGAGAAATTACTGTTTGTGCATTTACAATATTCATTGATTTTTGCCGTTGAAAAACGTCCAGAAATGATTGAAGCTACTGACTGAATGAAAGGAGCTGGCATCTCACTCTCTTTGAATCTTCTTTATCATGCTAAGAGGAGCAGGAAAAAGCAAAAAATTTCAGAATTGCACCTTGCAATGCGGAGAAATTACTGTTTGTGCATTTACAATATTCATTGATTTTTGCCATTGAAAAACATCCAGAAATGATTGAAGCTACTGACTGAATGAAAGGAGCTGGCATCTCACTCTCTTTGAATCTTCTTTATCATGCTAAGAGGAGCAGGAAAAAGCAAAAAATTTCAGAATTGCACCTTGCAATGCGGAGAAATTACTGTTTGTGCATTTACAATATTCATTGATTTTTGCCATTGTTAAACATCATGTTATTCATATACCAGAAATGATTGAAGCTACTGACTGAATGAAAGGAGCTGGCATCTCACTCTCTTTGAATCTTCTTTATCATGCTAAGAGGAGAAGGAAAAAGCAAAAAATTTCAGAATTGCACCTTGCAATGCGGAGAAATTACTGTTTGTGCATTTACAATATTCATTGATTTTTGCCATTGAAAAACGTCCAGAAATGTTTGAAGCTACTGACTGAATGAAAGGAGCTGGCATCTCACTCTCTTTGAATCTTCTTTATCATGCTAAGAGGAGCAGGAAAAAGCAAAAAATTTCAGAATTGCACCTAGCAATGCGGAGAAATTACTGTTTGTGCATTTACAATATTCATTGATTTTTGCCATTGAAAAACATCATGTTATTCATATACCAGAAATGATTGAAGCTACTGACTGAATGAAAGGAGCTGGCATCTCACTCTCTTTGAATCTTCTTTATCATGCTAAGAGGAGCAGGAAAAAGCAAAAAATTTCAGAATTGCACCTTGCAATGCGGAGAAATTACTGTTTGTGCATTTACAATATTCATTGATTTTTGCCATTGAAAAACGTCCAGAAATGATTGAAGCTACTGACTGAATGAAAGGAGCTGGCATCTCACTCTCTTTGAATCTTCTTTATCATGCTAAGAGGAGCAGGAAAAAGCAAAAAATTTCAGAATTGCACCTTGCAATGCGGAGAAATTACTGTTTGTGCATTTACAATATTCATTGATTTTTGCCATTGAAAAACATCATGTTATTCATATACCAGAAATGATTGAAGCTACTGACTGAATGAAAGGAGCTGGCATCTCACTCTCTTTGAATCTTCTTTTTCATGCTAAGAGGAGCAGGAAAAAGTAAAAAATTTCAGAATTGCACCTTGCAATGCGGAGAAATTACTGTTTGTGCATTTACAATATTCATTGATTTTTGCCATTGAAAAACGTCCAGAAATGATTGAAGCTACTGACTGAATGAAAGGAGCTGGCATCTCAGTCTCTTTGAATCTTCTTTATCATGCTAAGAGGAGCAGGAAAAAGCAAAAAATTTCAGAATTGCACCTTGCAATGCGGAGAAATTACTGCTTGTGCATTTACAATATTCATTGATTTTTGCCATTGAAAAACGTCCAGAAATGATTGAAGCTACTGACTGAATGAAAGGAGCTGGCATCTCACTCTCTTTGAATCTTCTTTATCATGCTAAGAGGAGCAGGAAAAAGCAAAAAATTTCAGAATTGCACCTTGCAATACGGAGAAATTACTGTTTGTGCATTTACAATATTCATTGATTTTTGCCATTGAAAAACGTCCAGAAATGATTGAAGCTACTGACTGAATGAAAGGAGCTGGCATCTCACTCTGTTTGAATCTTCTTTATCATGCTAAGAGGAGCAGGAAAAAGCAAAAAATTTCAGAATTGCACCTTGCAATGCGGAGAAATTACTGTTTGTGCATTTACAATATTCATTGATTTTTGCCATTGAAAAACGTCCAGAAATGATTGAAGCTACTGACTGAATGAAAGGAGCTGGCATCTCACTCTCTTTGAATCTTCTTTATCATGCTAAGAGGAGCAGGAAAAAGCAAAAAATTTCAGAATTGCACCTTGCAATGCGGAGAAATTACTGTTTGTGCATTTACAATATTCATTGATTTTTGCCGTTGAAAAACGTCCAGAAATGATTGAAGCTACTGACTGAATGAAAGGAGCTGGCATCTCACTCTCTTTGAATCTTCTTTATCATGCTAAGAGGAGCAGGAAAAAGCAAAAAATTTCAGAATTGCACCTTGCAATGCGGAGAAATTACTGTTTGTGCATTTACAATATTCATTGATTTTTGCCATTGAAAAACATCCAGAAATGATTGAAGCTACTGACTGAATGAAAGGAGCTGGCATCTCACTCTCTTTGAATCTTCTTTATCATGCTAAGAGGAGCAGGAAAAAGCAAAAAATTTCAGAATTGCACCTTGCAATGCGGAGAAATTACTGTTTGTGCATTTACAATATTCATTGATTTTTGCCATTGTTAAACATCATGTTATTCATATACCAGAAATGATTGAAGCTACTGACTGAATGAAAGGAGCTGGCATCTCACTCTCTTTGAATCTTCTTTATCATGCTAAGAGGAGCAGGAAAAAGCAAAAAATTTCAGAATTGCACCTTGCAATGCGGAGAAATTACTGTTTGTGCATTTACAATATTCATTGATTTTTGCCATTGAAAAACGTCCAGAAATGATTGAAGCTACTGACTGAATGAAAGGAGCTGGCATCTCACTCTCTTTGAATCTTCTTTATCATGCTAAGAGGAGCAGGAAAATGCAAAAAATTTCAGAATTGCTCCTTGCAATGCGGAGAAATTACTGTTTGTGCATTTACAATATTCATTGATTTTTGCCATTGAAAAACATCATGTTATTCATATACCAGAAATGTTTGAAGCTACTGACTGAATGAAAGGAGCTGGCATGTCACTCTCTTTGAATCTTCTTTATCATGCTAAAAGGAGCAGGAAAAAGCAAAAAATTTCAGAATTGCACCTTGCAATGCGGAGAAATTACTGTTTGTGCATTTACAATATTCATTGATTTTTGCCATTGAAAAACGTCCAGAAATGATTGAAGCTACTGACTGAATGAAAGGAGCTGGCATCTCACTCTCTTTGAATCTTCTTTATCATGCTAAGAGGAGCAGGAAAAAGCAAAAAATTTCAGAATTGCACCTTGCAATGCGGAGAAATTACTGTTTGTGCATTTACAATATTCATTGATTTTTGCCATTGAAAAACATCATGTTATTCATATACCAGAAATGATTGAAGCTACTGACTGAATGAAAGGAGCTGGCATCTCACTCTCTTTGAATCTTCTTTTTCATGCTAAGAGGAGCAGGAAAAAGTAAAAAATTTCAGAATTGCACCTTGCAATGCGGAGAAATTACTGTTTGTGCATTTACAATATTCATTGATTTTTGCCATTGAAAAACGTCCAGAAATGATTGAAGCTACTGACTGAATGAAAGGAGCTGGCATCTCAGTCTCTTTGAATCTTCTTTATCATGCTAAGAGGAGCAGGAAAAAGCAAAAAATTTCAGAATTGCACCTTGCAATGCGGAGAAATTACTGCTTGTGCATTTACAATATTCATTGATTTTTGCCATTGAAAAACGTCCAGAAATGATTGAAGCTACTGACTGAATGAAAGGAGCTGGCATCTCACTCTCTTTGAATCTTCTTTATCATGCTAAGAGGAGCAGGAAAAAGCAAAAAATTTCAGAATTGCACCTTGCAATACGGAGAAATTACTGTTTGTGCATTTACAATATTCATTGATTTTTGCCATTGAAAAACGTCCAGAAATGATTGAAGCTACTGACTGAATGAAAGGAGCTGGCATCTCACTCTGTTTGAATCTTCTTTATCATGCTAAGAGGAGCAGGAAAAAGCAAAAAATTTCAGAATTGCACCTTGCAATGCGGAGAAATTACTGTTTGTGCATTTACAATATTCATTGATTTTTGCCATTGAAAAACGTCCAGAAATGATTGAAGCTACTGACTGAATGAAAGGAGCTGGCATCTCACTCTCTTTGAATCTTCTTTATCATGCTAAGAGGAGCAGGAAAAAGCAAAAAATTTCAGAATTGCACCTTGCAATGCGGAGAAATTACTGTTTGTGCATTTACAATATTCATTGATTTTTGCCATTGAAAAACGTCCAGAAATGATTGAAGCTACTGACTGAATGAAAGGAGCTGGCATCTCACTCTCTTTGAATCTTCTTTATCATGCTAAGAGGAGCAGGAAAAAGCAAAAAATTTCAGAATTGCACCTTGCAATGCGGAGAAATTACTGTTTGTGCATTTACAATATTCATTGATTTTTGCCATTGAAAAACATCATGTTATTCATATACCAGAAATGTTTGAAGCTACTGACTGAATGAAAGGAGCTGGCATCTCACTCTCTTTGAATCTTCTTTATCATGCTAAGAGGAGCAGGAAAAAGCAAAAAATTTCAGAATTGCACCTTGCAATGCGGAGAAATTACTGTTTGTGCATTTACAATATTCATTGATTTTTGCCATTGAAAAACATCATGTTATTCATATACCAGAAATGATTGAAGCTACTGACTGAATGAAAGGAGCTGGCATCTCACTCTCTTTGAATCTTCTTTATCATGCTAAGAGGAGCAGGAAAAAGCAAAAAATTTCAGAATTGCACCTTGCAATGCGGAGAAATTACTGTTTGTGCATTTACAATATTCATTGATTTTTGCCATTGAAAAACGTCCAGAAATGATTGAAGCTACTGACTGAATGAAAGGAGCTGGCATCTCACTCTCTTTGAATCTTCTTTATCATGCTAAGAGGAGCAGGAAAAAGCAAAAAATTTCAGAATTGCACCTTGCAATGCGGAGAAATTACTGTTTGTGCATTTACAATATTCATTGATTTTTGCCATTGAAAAACATCATGTTATTCATATACCAGAAATGTTTGAAGCTACTGACTGAATGAAAGGAGCTGGCATCTCACTCTCTTTGAATCTTCTTTATCATGCTAAGAGGAGCAGGAAAAAGCAAAAAATTTCAGAATTGCACCTTGCAATGCGGAGAAATTACTGTTTGTGCATTTACAATATTCATTGATTTTTGCCATTGAAAAACGTCCAGAAATGATTGAAGCTACTGACTGAATGAAAGGAGCTGGCATCTCACTCTCTTTGAATCTTCTTTATCATGCTAAGAGGAGCAGGAAAAGGCAAAAAATTTCAGAATTGCACCTTGCAATGCGGAGAAATTACTGTTTGTGCATTTACAATATTCATTGATTTTTGCCATTGAAAAACATCATGTTATTCATATACCAGAAATGTTTGAAGCTACTGACTGAATGAAAGGAGCTGGCATCTCACTCTCTTTGAATCTTCTTTATCATGCTAAGAGGAGCAGGAAAAAGCAAAAAATTTCAGAATTGCACCTTGCAATGCGAATAAATTACTGTTTGTGCATTGACAATATTCATTGATTTTTACCATTGAAAAACATCATGTTATTCATATACCAGAAATGATTGAAGCTACTGACTGAATGAAAGGAGCTGGCATCTCACTCTCTTTGAATCTTCTTTATCATGCTAAGAGGAGCAGGAAAAAGCAAAAAATTTCAGAATTGCACCTTGCAATGCGGAGAAATTACTGTTTGTGCATTTACAATATTCATTGATTTTTGCCATTGAAAAACATCATGTTATTCATATACCAGAAATGATTGAAGCTACTGACTGAATGAAAGGAGCTGGCATCTCACTCTCTTTGAATCTTGTTTATCATGCTAAGAGGAGCAGGAAAAAGCAAAAAATTTCAGAATTGCACCTCGCAATGCGGAGAAATTACTGTTTGTGCATTTACAATATTCATTGATTTTTGCCATTGAAAAACGTCCAGAAATGATTGAAGCTACTGACTGAATGAAAGGAGCTGGCATCTCACTCTCTTTGAATCTTCTTTATCATGCTAAGAGGAGCAGGAAAAAGCAAAAAATTTCAGAATTGCACCTTGCAATGCGGAGAAATTGCTGTTTGTGCATTTACAAAATTCATTGATTTTTGCCATTGAAAAACATCATGTTATTCATATACCAGAAATGTTTGAAGCTACTGACTGAATGAAAGGAGCTGGCATCTCACTCTCTTTGAATCTTCTTTATCATGCTAAGAGGAGCAGGAAAAAGCAAAAAATTTCAGAATTGCACCTTGCAATGCGGAGAAATTACTGTTTGTGCATTTACAATATTCATTGATTTTTTGCCATTGAAAAACGTCCAGAAATGATTGAAGCTACTGACTGAATGAAAGGAGCTGGCATCTCACTCTCTTTGAATCTTCTTTATCATGCTAAGAGGAGCAGGAAAAAGCAAAAAATTTCAGAATTGCACCTTGCAATGCGGAGAAATTACTGTTTGTGCATTTACAATATACATTGATTTTTGCCATTGAAAAACGTCCAGAAATGATTGAAGCTACTGACTGAATGAAAGGAGCTGGCATCTCACTCTCTTTGAATCTTCTTTATCATGCTAAGAGGAGCAGGAAAAAGCAAAAAATTTCAGAATTGCACCTTGCAATGCGGAGAAATTACTGTTTGTGCATTTACAATATACATTGATTTTTGCCATTGAAAAACGTCCAGAAATGATTGAAGCTACTGACTGAATGAAAGGAGCTGGCATCTCACTCTCTTTGAATCTTCTTTATCATGCTAAGAGGAGCAGGAAAAAGCAAAAAATTTCAGAATTGCACCTTGCAATGCGGAGAAATTACTGTTTGTGCATTTACAATATTCATTGATTTTTGCCATTGAAAAACGTCCAGAAATGATTGAAGCTACTGACTGAATGAAAGGAGCTGGCATCTCACTCTCTTTGAATCTTCTTTATCATGCTAAGAGGAGCAGGAAAAAGCCAAAAATTTCAGAATTTCACCTTGCAATGCGGAGAAATTACTGTTTGTGCATTTACAATATTCATTGATTTTTGCCATTGAAAAACGTCCAGAAATGATTGAACCTACCGACTGAATGAAAGGAGCTGGCATCTCACTCTCTTTGAATCTTCTTTATCATGCTAAGAGGAGCAGGAAAAAGCAAAAAATTTCAGAATTGCACCTTGCAATGCGGAGAAATTACTGTTTGTGCATTTACAATATTCATTGATTTTTGCCGTTGAAAAACGTCCAGAAATGATTGAAGCTACTGACTGAATGAAAGGAGCTGGCATCTCACTCTCTTTGAATCTTCTTTATCATGCTAAGAGGAGCAGGAAAAAGCAAAAAATTTCAGAATTGCACCTTGCAATGCGGAGAAATTACTGTTTGTGCATTTACAATATTCATTGATTTTTGCCATTGAAAAACATCATGTTATTCATATACCAAAAATGATTGAAGCTACTGAGTGAATGAAAGGAGCTGGCATCTCACTCTCTTTGAATCTTCTTTATCATGCTAAGAGGAGCAGGAAAAAGCAAAAAATTTCAGAATTGCACCTTGTAATGCGGAGAAATTACTGTTTGTGCATTTACAATATTCATTGATTTTTGCCATTGAAAAACGTCCAGAAATGATTGAAGCTACTGACTGAATGAAAGGAGCTGGCATCTCACTCTCTTTGAATCTTCTTTATCATGCTAAGAGGAGCAGGAAAAAGCAAAAAATTTCAGAATTGCACCTTGCAATGCGGAGAAATTACTGTTTGTGCATTTACAATATTCATTGATTTTTGCCATTGAAAAACATCATGTTATTCATATACCAGAAATGTTTGAAGCTACTGACTGAATGAAAGGAGCTGGCATGTCACTCTCTTTGAATCTTCTTTATCATGCTAAGAGGAGCAGGAAAAAGCAAAAAATTTCAGAATTGCACCTTGCAATGCGGAGAAATTACTGTTTGTGCATTTACAATATTCATTGATTTTTGCCATTGAAAAACGTCCAGAAATGATTGAAGCTACTGACTGAAGGAAAGGAGCTGGCATCTCACTCTCTTTGAATCTTCTTTATCATGCTAAGAGGAGCAGGAAAAAGCAAAAAATTTCAGAATTGCACCTTGCAATGCGGAGAAATTACTGTTTGTGCATTTACAATATTCATTGATTTTTGCCATTGAAAAACATCATGTTATTCATATACCAGAAATGATTGAAGCTACTGACTGAATGAAAGGAGCTGGAATCTCACTCTCTTTGAATCTTCTTTATCATGCTAAGAGGAGCAGGAAAAAGCAAAAAATTTCAGAATTGCACCTTGCAATGCGGAGAAATTACTGTTTGTGCATTTACAATATTCATTGATTTTTGCCTTTGAAAAACGTCCAGAAATGATTGAAGCTACTGACTGAATGAAAGGAGCTGGCATCTCACTCTCTTTGAATCTTCTTTATCATGCTAAGAGGAGCAGGAAAAGGCAAAAAATTTCAGAATTGCACCTTGCAATGCGGAGAAATTACTGTTTGTGCATTTACAATATTCATTGATTTTTGCCATTGAAAAACATCATGTTATTCATATACCAGAAATGTTTGAAGCTACTGACTGAATGAAAGGAGCTGGCATCTCACTCTCTTTGAATCTTCTTTATCATGCTAAGAGGAGCAGGAAAAACCAAAAAATTTTAGAATTGCACCTTGCAATGCGAATAAATTACTGTTTGTGCATTTACAATATTCATTGATTTTTGCCATTGAAAAACATCATGTTATTCATATACCAGAAATGATTGAAGCTACTGACTGAAAGAAAGGAGCTGGCATCTCACTCTCTTTGAATCTTCTTTATCATGCTAAGAGGAGCAGGAAAAAGCAAAACATTTCAGAATTGCACCTTGCAATGCGGAGAAATTACTGTTTGTGCATTTACAATATTCATTGATTTTTGCCATTGAAAAACATCATGTTATTCACATACCAGAAATGATTGAAGCTACTGACTGAATGAAAGGAGCTGGCATCTCACTCTCTTTGAATCTTCTTTATCATGCTAAGAGGAGCAGGAAAAAGCAAAAAATTTCAGAATTGCACCTCGCAATGCGGAGAAATTACTGTTTGTGCATTTACAATATTCATTGATTTTTGCCATTGAAAAACGTCCAGAAATGATTGAAGCTACTGACTGAATGAAAGGAGCTGGCATCTCACTCTCTTTGAATCTTCTTTATCATGCTAAGAGGAGCAGGAAAAAGCAAAAAATTTCAGAATTGCACCTTGCAATGCGGAGAAATTGCTGTTTGTGCATTTACAAAATTCATTGATTTTTGCCATTGAAAAACATCATGTTATTCATATACCAGAAATGTTTGAAGCTACTGACTGAATGAAAGGAGCTGGCATCTCACTCTCTTTGAATCTTCTTTATCATGCTAAGAGGAGCAGGAAAAAGCAAAAAATTTCAGAATTGCACCTTGCAATGCGGAGAAATTACTGTTTGTGCATTTACAATATTCATTGATTTTTGCCATTGAAAAACGTCCAGAAATGATTGAAGCTACTGACTGAATGAAAGGAGCTGGCATCTCACTCTCTTTGAATCTTCTTTATCATGCTAAGAGGAGCAGGAAAAAGCAAAAAATTTCAGAATTGCACCTTGCAATGCGGAGAAATTACTGTTTGTGCATTTACAATATACATTGATTTTTGCCATTGAAAAACGTCCAGAAATGATTGAAGCTACTGACTGAATGAAAGGAGCTGGCATCTCACTCTCTTTGAATCTTCTTTATCATGCTAAGAGGAGCAGGAAAAAGCAAAAAATTTCAGAATTGCACCTTGCAATGCGGAGAAATTACTGTTTGTGCATTTACAATATTCATTGATTTTTGCCGTTGAAAAAAGTCCAGAAATGATTGAAGCTACTGACTGAATGAAAGGAGCTGGCATCTCACTCTCTTTGAATCTTCTTTATCATGCTAAGAGGAGCAGGAAAAAGCAAAAAATTTCAGAATTGCACCTTGCAATGCGGAGAAATTACTGTTTGTGCATTTACAATATTCATTGATTTTTGCCATTGAAAAACATCATGTTATTCATATACCAGAAATGATTGAAGCTACTGAGTGAATGAAAGGAGCTGGCATCTCACTCTCTTTGAATCTTCTTTATCATGCTAAGAGGAGCAGGAAAAAGCAAGAAATTTCAGAATTGCACCTTGCAATGCGGAGAAATTACTGTTTGTGCATTTACAATATTCATTGATTTTTGCCATTGAAAAACATCATGTTATTCATATACCAGAAATGTTTGAAGCTACTGACTGAATGAAAGGAGCTGGCATCTCACTCTCTTTGAATCTTCTTTATCATGCTAAGAGGAGCAGGAAAAAGCAAAAAATTTCAGAATTGCACCTTGCAATGTGGAGAAATTACTGTTTGTGCATTTACAATATTCATTGATTTTTACCATTGAAAAACGTCCAGAAATGATTGAAGCTACTGACTGAATGAAAGTAGCTGCCATCTCACTCTCTTTGAATCTTTTTTATCATGCTAAGAGGAGCAGGAAAAAGCAAAAAATTTCAGACTTGCACCTTGCAATGCGGAGAAATTACTGTTTGTGCATTTACAATATTCATTGATTTTTGCCATTGAAAAACATCATGTTATTCATATACCAGAAATGTTTGAAGCTACTGACTGAATGAAAGGAGCTGGCATCTCACTCTCTTTGAATCTTCTTTATCATGCTAAGAGGAGCAGGAAAAAGCAAAAAATTTCAGAATTGCACCTTGCAATGCGGAGAAATTACTTTTTGTGCATTTACAATATTCATTGATTTTTGCCATTGAAAAACGTCCAGAAATGATTGAAGCTACTGACTGAATGAAAGGAGCTGGCATCTCACTCTCTTTGAATCTTCTTTATCATGCTAAGAGGAGCAGGAAAAAGCAAAAAATTTCAGAATTGCACCTTGCAATGCGGAGAAATTACTGTTTGTGCATTTACAATATTCATTGATTTTTGCCATTGAAAAACGTCCAGAAATGATTGAAGCTACTGACTGAATGAAAGGAGCTGGCATCTCACTCTCTTTGAATCTTCTTTATCATGCTAAGAGGAGCAGGAAAAAGCAAAAAATTTCAGAATTGCACCTTGCAATGCGGAGAAATTACTGTTTGTGCATTTACAATATTCATTGATTTTTGCCATTGAAAAACATGTAATTCATATACCAGAAATGTTTGAAGCTACTGACTGAATGAAAGGAGCTGGCACCTCACTCTCTTTGAATCTTCTTTATCATGCTAAGAGGAGCGGGAAAAAGCAAAAAATTTCAGAATTGCACCTTGCAATGCGGAGAAATTACTGTTTGTGCATTTACAATATTCATTGATTTTTGCCATTGAAAAACGTCCAGAAATGATTGAAGGTACTGACTGAATGAAAGGAGCTGGCATCTCACTCTCTTTGAATCTTCTTTATCATGCTAAGAGGAGCAGGAAAAAGCAAAAAATTTCAGAATTGCACCTTGCAATGCGGAGAAATTACTGTTTGTGCATTTACAATATTCATTGATTTTTGCCATTGAAAAACGTCCAGAAATGATTGAAGCTACTGACTGAATGAAAGGAGCTGGCATCTCACTCTCTTTGAATCTTCTTTATCATGCTAAGAGGAGCAGGAAAAAGCAAAAAATTTCAGAATTGCACCTTGCAATGCGGAGAAATTACAGTTTGTGCATTTACAATATTCATTAATTTTTGCCATTGAGAAACGTCCAGAAATGATTGAAGCTACTGACTGAATGAAAGGAGCTGGCATCTCACTCTCTTTGAATCTTCTTTATCATGCTAAGAGGAACAGGAAAAAGCAAAAAATTTCAGAATTGCACCTTGCAATGCGGAGAAATTACTGTTTGTGCATTTACAATATTCATTGATTTTTGCCATTGAAAAACATCATGTTATTTATATACCAGAAATGTTTGAAGCTACTGACTGAATGAAAGGAGCTGGCATCTCACTCTCTTTGAATCTTCTTTATCATGCTAAGAGGAGCAGGAAAAAGCAAAAAATTTCAGAATTGCACCTTGCAATGTGGAGAAATTACTGTTTGTGCATTTACAATATTCATTGATTTTTACCATTGAAAAACGTCCAGAAATGATTGAAGCTACTGACTGAATGAAAGTAGCTGGCATCTCACTCTCTTTGAATTTTCTTTATCATGCTAAGAGGAGCAGGAAAAAGCAAAAAATTTCAGACTTGCACCTTGCAATGCTGAGAAATTACTGTTTGTGCATTTACAATATTCATTGATTTTACCATTGAAAAACATCATGTTATTCATATACCAGAAATGTTTGAAGCTACTGACTGAATGAAAGGAGCTGGCATCTCACTCTCTTTGAATCTTCTTTATCATGCTAAGAGGAGCAGGAAAAAGCAAAAAATTTCAGAATTGCACCTTGCAATGCGGAGAAATTACTGTTTGTGCATTTACAATATTCATTGATTTTTGCCATTGAAAAACATCATGTTATTCATATACAAGAAATGTTTGAAGCTACTGACTGAATGAAAGGAGCTGGCATCTCAATCTCTTTGAATCTTCTTTATCATGCTAAGTGGAGCAGGAAAAAGCAAAAAATTTCAGAATTGCACCTTGCAATGTGGAGAAATTACTGTTTGTGCATTTACAATATTCATTGATTTTTACCATTGAAAAACGTCCAGAAATGATTGAAGCTACTGACTGAATGAAAGTAGCTGGCATCTCACTCTCTTTGAATCTTCTTTATCATGCTAAGAGGAGCAGGAAAAAGCAAAAAATTTCAGACTTGCACCTTGCAATGCGGAGAAATTACTATTTGTGCATTTACAATATTCATTGATTTTTGCCATTGAAAAACATCATGTTATTCATATACCAGAAATGTTTGAAGCTACTGACTGAATGAAAGGAGCTGGCATCTCACTCTCTTTGAATCTTCTTTATCATGCTAAGAGGAGCAGGAAAAAGCAAAAAATTTCAGAATTGCACCTTGCAATGCGGAGAAATTACTGTTTGTGCATTTACAATATTCATTGATTTTTGCCATTGAAAAACATCATGTTATTCATATACCAGAAATGTTTGAAGCTACTGACTGAATGAAAGGAGCTGGCATCTCACTCTCTTTGAATCTTCTTTATCATGCTAAGAGGAGCAGGAAAAAGCAAAAAATTTTAGAATTGCACCTTGCAATGTGGAGAAATTACTGTTTGTGCATTTACAATATTCATTGATTTTTACCATTGAAAAACGTCCAGAAATGATTGAAGCTACTGACTGAATGAAAGTAGCTGGCATCTCACTCTCTTTGAATCTTCTTTATCATGCTAAGAGGAGCAGGAAAAAGCAAAAAATTTCAGACTTGCACCTTGCAATGCGGAGAAATTACTGTTTGTGCATTTACAATATTCATTGATTTTTGCCATTGAAAAACATCATGTTATTCATATACCAGAAATGTTTGAAGCTACTGACTGAATGAAAGGAGCTGGCATCTCACTCTCTTTGAATCTTCTTTATCATGCTAAGAGGAGCAGGAAAAAGCAAAAAATTTCAGAATTGCACCTTGCAATGCGGAGAAATTACTGTTTGTGCATTTACAATATTCATTGATTTTTGCCATTGAAAAACGTCCAGAAATGATTGAAGCTACTGACTGAATGAAAGGAGCTGGCATCTCACTCTCTTTGAATCTTCTTTATCATGCTAAGAGGAGCAGGAAAAAGCAAAAAATTTCAGAATTGCACCTTGCAATGCGGAGAAATTACTGTTTGTGCATTTACAATATTCATTGATTTTTGCCATTGAAAAACGTCCAGAAATGATTGAAGCTACTGACTGAATGAAAGGAGCTGGCATCTCACTCTCTTTGAATCTTCTTTATCATGCTAAGAGGAGCAGGAAAAAGCAAAAAATTTCAGAATTGCACCTTGCAATGCGGAGAAATTACTGTTTGTGCATTTACAATATTCATTGATTTTTGCCATTGAAAAACATGTTATTCATATACCAGAAATGTTTGAAGCTACTGACTGAATGAAAGGAGCTGGCACCTCACTCTCTTTGAATCTTCTTTATCATGCTAAGAGGAGCGGGAAAAAGCAAAAAATTTCAGAATTGCACCTTGCAATGCGGAAAAATTACTGTTTGTGCATTTACAATATTCATTGATTTTTGCCATTGAAAAACGTCCAGAAATGATTGAAGGTACTGACTGAATGAAAGGAGCTGGCATCTCACTCTCTTTGAATCTTCTTTATCATGCTAAGAGGAGCAGGAAAAAGCAAAAAATTTCAGAATTGCACCTTGCAATGCGGAGAAATTACTGTTTGTGCATTTACAATATTCATTGATTTTTGCCATTGAAAAACGTCCAGAAATGATTGAAGCTACTGACTGAATGAAAGGAGCTGGCATCTCACTCTCTTTGAATCTTCTTTATCATGCTAAGAGGAGCAGGAAAAAGCAAAAAATTTCAGAATTGCACGTTGCAATGCGGAGAAATTACAGTTTGTGCATTTACAATATTCATTGATTTTTGCCATTGAAAAACATCCAGAAATGATTGAAGCTACTGACTGAATGAAAGGAGCTGGCATCTCACTCTCTTTGAATCTTCTTTATCATGCTAAGAGGAGCAGGAAAAAGCAAAAAATTTCAGAATTGCACCTTGCAATGCGGAGAAATTACTGTTTGTGCATTTACAATATTCATTGATTTTTGCCATTGAAAAACATCATGTTATTCATATACCAGAAATGTTTGAAGCTACTGACTGAATGAAAGGAGCTGGCATCTCACTCTCTTTGAATCTTCTTTATCATGCTAAGAGGAGCAGGAAAAAGCAAAAAATTTCAGAATTGCACCTTGCAATGTGGAGAAATTACTGTTTGTGCATTTACAATATTCATTGATTTTTACCATTGAAAAACGTCCAGAAATGATTGAAGCTACTGACTGAATGAAAGTAGCTGGCATCTCACTCTCTTTGAATCTTCTTTATCATGCTAAGAGGAGCAGGAAAAAGCAAAAAATTTCAGACTTGCACCTTGCAATGCGGAGAAATTACTGTTTGTGCATTTACAATATTCATTGATTTTTGCCATTGAAAAACATCATGTTATTCATATACCAGAAATGTTTGAAGCTACTGACTGAATGAAAGGAGCTGGCATCTCACTCTCTTTGAATCTTCTTTATCATGCTAAGAGGAGCAGGAAAAAGCAAAAAATTTCAGAATTGCACCTTGCAATGCGGAGAAAATACTGTTTGTGCATTTACAATATTCATTGATTTTTGCCATTGAAAAACATCATGTTATTCATATACCAGAAATGTTTGAAGCTACTGACTGAATGAAAGGAGCTGGCATCTCAATCTCTTTGAATCTTCTTTATCATGCTAAGAGGAGCAGGATAAAGCAAAAAATTTCAGAATTGCACCTTGCAATGTGGAGAAATTACTGTTTGTGCATTTACAATATTCATTGATTTTTACCATTGAAAAACGTCCAGAAATGATTGAAGCTACTGACTGAATGAAAGTAGCTGGCATCTCACTCTCTTTGAATCTTCTTTATCATGCTAAGAGGAGCAGGAAAAAGCAAAAAATTTCAGACTTGCACCTTGCAATGCGGAGAAATTACTGTTTGTGCATTTACAATATTCATTGATTTTTGCCATTGAAAAACATCATGTTATTCATATACCAGAAATGTTTGAAGCTACTGACTGAATGAAAGGAGCTGGCATCTCACTCTCTTTGAATCTTCTTTATCATGCTAAGAGGAGCAGGAAAAAGCAAAAAATTTCAGACTTGCACCTTGCAATGCGGAGAAATTACTGTTTGTGCATTTACAATATTCATTGATTTTTGCCATTGAAAAACATCATGTTATTCATATACCAGAAATGTTTGAAGCTACTGACTGAATGAAAGGAACTGGCATCTCACTCTCTTTGAATCTTCTTTATCATGCTAAGAGGAGCAGGAAAAAGCAAAAAATTTCAGAATTGCACCTTGCAATGCGGAGAAATTACTGTTTGTGCATTTACAATATTCATTGATTTTTGCCATTGAAAAACGTCCAGAAATGATTGAAGGTACTGACTGAATGAAAGGAGCTGGCATCTCACTCTCTTTGAATCTTCTTTATCATTCTAAGAGGAGCAGGAAAAAGCAAAAAATTTCAGAATTGCACCTTGCAATGCGGAGAAATTACTGTTTGTGCATTTACAATATTCATTGATTTTTGCCATTGAAAAACGTCCAGAAATGATTGAAGCTACTGACTCAATGAATGGAGCTGGCATCTCACTCTCTTTGAATCTTCTTTATCATGCTAAGAGGAGCAGGAAAAAGCAAAAAATTTCAGAATTGCACCTTGCAATGCGGAGAAATTACAGTTTGTGCATTTACAATATTCATTGATTTTTGCCATTGAAAAACGTCCAGAAATGATTGAAGCTACTGACTGAATGAAAGGAGCTGGCATCTCACTCTCTTTGAATCTTCTTTATCATGCTAAGAGGAGCAGGAAAAAGCAAAAAATTTCAGAATTGCACCTTGCAATGCGGAGAAATTACTGTTTGTGCATTTACAATATTCGTTGATTTTTGCCATTGAAAAACGTCCAGAAATGATTGAAGCTACTGACTGAATGAAAGGAGCTGGCATCTCACTCTCTTTGAATCTTCTTTATCATGCTAAGAGGAGCAGGAAAAAGCAAAAAATTTCAGAATTGCACCTTGCAATGCGGAGAAATTACAGTTTGTGCATTTACAATATTCATTGATTTTTGCCATTGAAAAACGTCCAGAAATGATTGAAGCTACTGACTGAATGAAAGGAGCTGGCATCTCACTCTCTTTGAATCTTCTTTATCATGCTAAGAGGAGCAGGAAAAAGCAAAAAATTTCAGAATTGCACCTTGCAATGCGGAGAAATTACTGTTTGTGCATTTACAATATTCATTGATTTTTGCCATTGAAAAACATGTTATTCATATACCAGAAATGTTTGAAGCTCCTGACTGAATGAAAGGAGCTGGCACCTCACTCTCTTTGAATCTTCTTTATCATGCTAAGAGGAGCAGGAAAAAGCAAAAAATTTCAGAATTGCACCTTGCAATGCGGAGAAATTACTGTTTGTGCATTTACAATATTCATTGATTTTTGCCATTGAAAAACGTCCAGAAATGATTGAAGCTACTGACTGAATGAAAGGAGCTGGCATCTCACTCTCTTTGAATCTTCTTTATCATGCTAAGAGGAGCAGGAAAAAGCAAAAAATTTCAGAATTGCACCTTGCAATGCGGAGAAATTACTGTTTGTGCATTTACAATATTCATTGATTTTTGCCATTGAAAAATGTCCAGAAATGATTGAAGCTACTGACTGAATGAAAGGAGCTGGCATCTCACTCTCTTTGAATCTTCTTTATCATGCTAAGAGGAGCAGGAAAAAGCAAAAAATTTCAGAATTGCGCCTTGCAATGCGGAGAAATTACTGTTTGTGCATTTACAAAATTCATTGATTTTTGCCATTGAAAAACATCATGTTATTCATATACCAGAAATGATTGAAGCTACTGACTGAAGGAAAGGAGCTGGCATCTCACTCTCTTTGAATCTTCTTTATCATGCTAAGAGGAGCAGGAAAAAGCAAAAAATTTCAGAATTGCACCTTGCAATGCGGAGAAATTACTGTTTGTGCATTTACAATATTCATTGATTTTTGCCATTGAAAAACGTCCAGAAATGATTGAAGCTACTGACTGAATGAAAGGAGCTGGCATCTCACTCTCTTTGAATCTTCTTTATCATGCTAAGAGGAGCAGGAAAAAGCAAAAAATTTCAGAATTGCACCTTGCAATGCGGAGAAATTACTGTTTGTGCATTTACAATATACATTGATTTTTGCCATTGAAAAACGTCCAGAAATGATTGAAGCTACTGACTGAATGAAAGGAGCTGGCATCTCACTCTCTTTGAATCTTCTTTATCATGCTAAGAGGAGCAGGAAAAAGCAAAAAATTTCAGAATTGCACCTTGCAATGCGGAGAAATTACTGTTTGTGCATTTACAATATTCATTGATTTTTGCCGTTGAAAAAAGTCCAGAAATGATTGAAGCTACTGACTGAATGAAAGGAGCTGGCATCTCACTCTCTTTGAATCTTCTTTATCATGCTAAGAGGAGCAGGAAAAAGCAAAAAATTTCAGAATTGCACCTTGCAATGCGGAGAAATTACTGTTTGTGCATTTACAATATTCATTGATTTTTGCCATTGAAAAACATCATGTTATTCATATACCAGAAATGATTGAAGCTACTGACTGAATGAAAGGAGCTGGCATCTCACTCTCTTTGAATCTTCTTTATCATGCTAAGAGGAGCAGGAAAAAGCAAGAAATTTCAGAATTGCACCTTGCAATGCGGAGAAATTACTGTTTGTGCATTTACAATATTCATTGATTTTTGCCATTGAAAAACATCATGTTATTCATATACCAGAAATGTTTGAAGCTACTGACTGAATGAAAGGAGCTGGCATCTCACTCTCTTTGAATCTTCTTTATCATGCTAAGAGGAGCAGGAAAAAGCAAAAAATTTCAGAATTGCACCTTGCAATGTGGAGAAATTACTGTTTGTGCATTTACAATATTCATTGATTTTTGCCATTGAAAAACATGTTTTTCATATACCAGAAATGTTTGAAGCTACTGACTGAATGAAAGGAGCTGGCATCTCACTCTCTTTGAATCTTCTTTATCATGCTAGGATTAGCAGGAAAAAGCAAAAAATTTCAGAATTGCACCTTGCAATGTGGAGATATTACTGTTTGTGCATTTACAATATTCATTAATTTTTGCCATTGAAAAACGTCCAGAAATGTTTGAAGCTACTGACTGAATGAAAGGAGCTGGCATCTCACTCTCTTTGAATCTTCTTTATCATGCTAGGATTAACAGGAAAAAGCTAAAAATTTCAGAATTGCACCGTGCAATGTGGAGATATTACTGTTTGTGCATTTACAATATTCATTGATTTTTGCCATTGAAAAACATGTTTTTCATATACCAGAAATGTTTGAAGCTACTGACTGAATGAAAGGAGCTGGCATCTCACTCTCTTTGAATCTTCTTTATCATGCTAGGATTAGCAGGAAAAAGCAAACAATTTCAGAATTGCACCTTGCAATGTGGAGATATTACTGTTTGTGCATTTACAATATTCATTGATTTTTGCCATTGAAAAACATGTTTTTCATATACCAGAAATGTTTGAAGCTACTGACTGAATGAAAGGAGCTGGCATCTCACTCTCTTTGAATCTTCTTTATCATGCTAGGATTAACAGGAAAAAGCTAAAAATTTCAGAATTGCACCGTGCAATGTGGAGATATTACTGTTTGTGCATTTACAATATTCATTGATTTTTGCCATTGAAAAACATGTTTTTCATATACCAGAAATGTTTGAAGCTACTGACTGAATGAAAGGAGCTGGCATCTCACTCTCTTTGAATCTTCTTTATCATGCTAGGATTAGCAGGAAAAAGCAAAAAATTTCAGAATTGCACCTTGCAATGTGGAGATATTACTGTTTGTGCATTTACAATATTCATTGATTTTTGCCATTGAAAAACATGTTTTTCATATACCAGAAATGTTTGAAGCTACTGACTGAATGAAAGGAGCTGGCATCTCACTCTCTTTGAATCTTCTTTATCATGCTAGGATTAACAGGAAAAAGCAAAAAATTTCAGAATTGCACCTTGCAATGTGGAGATATTACTGTTTGTGCATTTACAATATTCATTGATTTTTGCCATTGAAAAACATGTTTTTCATATACCAGAAATGTTTGAAGCTACTGACTGAATGAAAGGAGCTGGCATCTCACTCTCTTTGAATCTTCTTTATCATGCTAGGATTAACAGGAAAAAGCAAAAAATTTCAGAATTGCACCTTGCAATGTGGAGATATTACTGTTTGTGCATTTACAATATTCATTGATTTTTGCCATTGAAAAACGTCCAGAAATGTTTGAAGCTACTGACTGAATGAAAGGAGCTGGCATCTCACTCTCTTTGAATCTTCTTTATCATGCTAGGATTAACAGGAAAAAGCTAAAAATTTCAGAATTGCACCGTGCAATGTGGAGATATTACTGTTTGTGCATTTACAATATTCATTGATTTTTGCCATTGAAAAACATGTTTTTCATATACCAGAAATGTTTGAAGCTACTGACTGAATGAAAGGAGCTGGCATCTCACTCTCTTTGAATCTTCTTTATCATGCTAGGATTAACAGGAAAAAGCAAAAAATTTCAGAATTGCACCTTGCAATGTGGAGATATTACTGTTTGTGCATTTACAATATTCATTGATTTTTGCCATTGAAAAACATGTTTTTCATATACCAGAAATGTTTGAAGCTACTGACTGAATGAAAGGAGCTGGCATCTCACTCTCTTTGAATCTTCTTTATCATGCTAGGATTAACAGGAAAAAGCTAAAAATTTCAGAATTGCACCGTGCAATGTGGAGATATTACTGTTTGTGCATTTACAATATTCATTGATTTTTGCCATTGAAAAACATGTTTTTCATATACCAGAAATGTTTGAAGCTACTGACTGAATGAAAGGAGCTGGCATCTCACTCTCTTTGAATCTTCTTTATCATTCTAGGATTAGCAGGAAAAAGCAAAAAATTTCAGAATTGCACCTTGCAATGTGGAGATATTACTGTTTGTGCATTTACAATATTCATTGATTTTTGCCATTGAAAAACATGTTTTTCATATACCAGAAATGTTTGAAGCTACTGACTGAATGAAAGGAGCTGGCATCTCACTCTCTTTGAATCTTCTTTATCATGCTAGGATTAGCAGGAAAAAGCAAAAAATTTCAGAATTGCACCTTGCAATGTGGAGATATTACTGTTTGTGCATTTACAATATTCATTGATTTTTGCCATTGAAAAACATGTTTTTCATATACCAGAAATGTTTGAAGCTACTGACTGAATGAAAGGAGCTGGCATCTCACTCTCTTTGAATCTTCTTTATCATGCTAGGATTAGCAGGAAAAAGCAAAAAATTTCAGAATTGCACCTTGCAATGTGGAGATATTACTGTTTGTGCATTTACAATATTCATTGATTTTTGCCATTGAAAAACATGTTTTTCATATACCAGAAATGTTTGAAGCTACTGACTGAATGAAAGGAGCTGGCATCTCACTCTCTTTGAATCTTCTTTATCATGCTAGGATTAACAGGAAAAAGCAAAAAATTTCAGAATTGCACCTTGCAATGTGGAGATATTACTGTTTGTGCATTTACAATATTCATTGATTTTTGCCAATGAAAAACATGTTTTTCATATACCAGAAATGTTTGAAGCTACTGACTGAATGAAAGGAGCTGGCATCTCACTCTCTTTGAATCTTCTTTATCATGCTAGGATTTACAGGAAAAAGCAAAAAATTTCAGAATTGCACCTTGCAATGTGGAGATATTACTGTTTGTGCATTTACAATATTCATTGATTTTTGCCATTGAAAAACGTCCAGAAATGTTTGAAGCTACTGACTGAATGAAAGGAGCTGGCATCTCACTCTCTTTGAATCTTCTTTATCATGCTAGGATTAACAGGAAAAAGCTAAAAATTTCAGAATTGCACCGTGCAATGTGGAGATATTACTGTTTGTGCATTTACAATATTCATTGATTTTTGCCATTGAAAAACATGTTTTTCATATACCAGAAATGTTTGAAGCTACTGACTGAATGAAAGGAGCTGGCATCTCACTCTCTTTGAATCTTCTTTATCATGCTAGGATTAGCAGGAAAAAGCAAAAAATTTCAGAATTGCACCTTGCAATGTGGAGATATTACTGTTTGTGCATTTACAATATTCATTGATTTTTGCCATTGAAAAACATGTTTTTCATATACCAGAAATGTTTGAAGCTACTGACTGAATGAAAGGAGCTGGCATCTCACTCTCTTTGAATCTTCTTTATCATGCTAGGATTAACAGGAAAAAGCAAAAAATTTCAGAATTGCACCTTGCAATGTGGAGATATTACTGTTTGTGCATTTACAATATTCATTGATTTTTGCCATTGAAAAACATGTTTTTCATATACCAGAAATGTTTGAAGCTACTGACTGAATGAAAGGAGTTGGCATCTCACTCTCTTTGAATCTTCTTTATCATGCTAGGATTAACAGGAAAAAGCTAAAAATTTCAGAATTGCACCGTGCAATGTGGAGATATTACTGTTTGTGCATTTACAATATTCATTGATTTTTGCCATTGAAAAACATGTTTTTCATATACCAGAAATGTTTGAAGCTACTGACTGAAGGAAAGGAGCTGGCATCTCACTCTCTTTGAATCTTCTTTATCATTCTAGGATTAGCAGGAAAAAGCAAAAAATTTCAGAATTGCACCTTGCAATGTGGAGATATTACTGTTTGTGCATTTACAATATTCATTGATTTTTGCCATTGAAAAACATGTTTTTCATATACCAGAAATGTTTGAAGCTACTGACTGAATGAAAGGAGCTGGCATCTCACTCTCTTTGAATCTTCTTTATCATGCTAGGATTAACAGGAAAAAGCTAAAAATTTCAGAATTGCACCGTGCAATGTGGAGATATTACTGTTTGTGCATTTACAATATTCATTGATTTTTGCCATTGAAAAACATGTTTATCATATACCAGAAATGTTTGAAGCTACTGACTGAATGAAAGGAGCTGGCATCTCACTCTCTTTGAATCTTCTTTATCATGCTAGGATTAACAGGAAAAAGCAAAAAATTTCAGAATTGCACCTTGCAATGTGGAGATATTACTGTTTGTGCATTTACAATATTCATTGATTTTTGCCATTGAAAAACGTCCAGAAATGTTTGAAGCTACTGACTGAATGAAAGGAGCTGGCATCTCACTCTCTTTGAATCTTCTTTATCATGCTAGGATTAACAGGAAAAAGCTAAAAATTTCAGAATTGCACCGTGCAATGTGGAGATATTACTGTTTGTGCATTTACAATATTCATTGATTTTTGCCATTGAAAAACATGTTTTTCATATACCAGAAATGTTTGTAGCTACTGACTGAATGAAAGGAGCTGGCATCTCACTCTCTTTGAATCTTCTTTATCATGCTAGGATTAGCAGGAAAAAGCAAAAAATTTCAGAATTGCACCTTGCAATGTGGAGATATTACTGTTTGTGCATTTACAATATTCATTGATTTTTGCCATTGAAAAACATGTTTTTCATATACCAGAAATGTTTGAAGCTACTGACTGAATGAAAGGAGCTGGCATCTCACTCTCTTTGAATCTTCTTTATCATGCTAGGATTAACAGGAAAAAGCAAAAAATTTCAGAATTGCACCTTGCAATGTGGAGATATTACTGTTTGTGCATTTACAATATTCATTGATTTTTGCCATTGAAAAACATGTTTTTCATATACCAGAAATGTTTGAAGCTACTGACTGAATGAAAGGAGCTGGCATCTCACTCTCTTTGAATCTTCTTTATCATGCTAGGATTAACAGGAAAAAGCTAAAAATTTCAGAATTGCACCGTGCAATGTGGAGATATTACTGTTTGTGCATTTACAATATTCATTGATTTTTGCCATTGAAAAACATGTTTTTCATATACCAGAAATGTTTGAAGCTACTGACTGAATGAAAGGAGCTGGCATCTCACTCTCTTTGAATCTTCTTTATCATTCTAGGATTAGCAGGAAAAAGCAAAAAATTTCAGAATTGCACCTTGCAATGTGGAGATATTACTGTTTGTGCATTTACAATATTCATTGATTTTTGCCATTGAAAAACATGTTTTTCATATACCAGAAATGTTTGAAGCTACTGACTGAATGAAAGGAGCTGGCATCTCACTATCTTTGAATCTTCTTTATCATGCTAGGATTAACAGGAAAAAGCTAAAAATTTCAGAATTGCACCGTGCAATGTGGAGATATTACTGTTTGTGCATTTACAATATTCATTGATTTTTGCCATTGAAAAACATGTTTTTCATATACCAGAAATGTTTGAAGCTACTGACTGAATGAAAGGAGCTGGCATCTCACTCTCTTTGAATCTTCTTTATCATGCTAGGATTAGCAGGAAAAAGCAAAAAATTTCAGAATTGCACCTTGCAATGTGGAGTTATTACTGTTTGTGCATTTACAATATTCATTGATTTTTGCCATTGAAAAACGTCCAGAAATGTTTGAAGCTACTGACTGAATGAAAGTACTGGCATCTCACTCTCTTTGAATCTTCTTTATCATGCTAGGATTAGCAGGAAAAAGCAAAAAATTTCAGAATTGCACCTTGCAATGTGGAGATATTACTGTTTGTGCATTTACAATATTCATTGATTTTTGCCATTGAAAAACATGTTTTTCATATACCAGAAATGTTTGAAGCTACTGACTGAATGAAAGGAGCTGGCATCTCACTCTCTTTGAATCTTCTTTATCATGCTAGGATTAGCAGGAAAAAGCAAAAAATTTCCGAATTGCACCTTGCAATGTGGAGATATTACTGTTTGTGCATTTACAATATTCATTGATTTTTGCCATTGAAAAACATGTTTTTCATATACCAGAAATGTTTGAAGCTACTGACTGAATGAAAGGAGCAGGCATCTCACTCTCTTTGAATCTTCTTTATCATGCTAGGATTAGCAGGATAAAGCAAAAAATTTCAGAATTGCACCTTGCAATGTGGAGATATTACTGTTTGTGCATTTACAATATTCATTGATTTTTGCCATTGAAAAACATGTTTTTCATATACCAGAAATGTTTGAAGCTACTGACTGAATGAAAGGAGCTGGCATCTCACTCTCTTTGAATCTTCTTTATCATGCTAGGATTAACAGGAAAAAGCAAAAAATTTCAGAATTGCACCTTGCAATGTGGAGATATTACTGTTTGTGCATTTACAATATTCATTGATTTTTGCCATTGAAAAACGTCCAGAAATGTTTGAAGCTACTGACTGAATGAAAGGAGCTGGCATCTCACTCTCTTTGAATCTTCTTTATCATGCTAGGATTAGCAGGAAAAAGCAAAAAATTTCAGAATTGCACCTTGCAATGTGGAGATATTACTGTTTGTGCATTTACAATATTCATTGATTTTTGCCATTGAAAAACATGTTTTTCATATACCAGAAATGTTTGAAGCTACTGACTGAATGAAAGGAGCTGGCATCTCACTCTTTGAATCTTCTTTATCATGCTAGGATTAGCAGGAAAAAGCAAACAATTTCAGAATTGCACCTTGCAATGTGGAGATATTACTGTTTGTGCATTTACAATATTCATTGATTTTTGCCATTGAAAAACATGTTTTTCATATACCAGAAATGTTTGAAGCTACTGACTGAATGAAAGGAGCTGGCATCTCACTCTCTTTGAATCTTCTTTATCATGCTAGGATTAACAGGAAAAAGCTAAAAATTTCAGAATTGCACCGTGCAATGTGGAGATATTACTGTTTGTGCATTTACAATATTCATTGATTTTTGCCATTGAAAAACATGTTTTTCATATACCAGAAATGTTTGAAGCTACTGACTGAATGAAAGGAGCTGGCATCTCACTCTCTTTGAATCTTCTTTATCATGCTAGGATTAGCAGGAAAAAGCAAAAAATTTCAGAATTGCACCTTGCAATGTGGAGATATTACTGTTTGTGCATTTACAATATTCATTGATTTTTGCCATTGAAAAACATGTTTTTCATATACCAGAAATGTTTGAAGCTACTGACTGAATGAAAGGAGCTGGCATCTCACTCTCTTTGAATCTTCTTTATCATGCTAGGATTAACAGGAAAAAGCAAAAAATTTCAGAATTGCACCTTGCAATGTGGAGATATTACTGTTTGTGCATTTACAATATTCATTGATTTTTGCCATTGAAAAACATGTTTTTCATATACCAGAAATGTTTGAAGCTACTGACTGAATGAAAGGAGCTGGCATCTCACTCTCTTTGAATCTTCTTTATCATGCTAGGATTAACAGGAAAAAGCAAAAAATTTCAGAATTGCACCTTGCAATGTGGAGATATTACTGTTTGTGCATTTACAATATTCATTGATTTTTGCCATTGAAAAACGTCCAGAAATGTTTGAAGCTACTGACTGAATGAAAGGAGCTGGCATCTCACTCTCTTTGAATCTTCTTTATCATGCTAGGATTAACAGGAAAAAGCTAAAAATTTCAGAATTGCACCGTGCAATGTGGAGATATTACTGTTTGTGCATTTACAATATTCATTGATTTTTGCCATTGAAAAACATGTTTTTCATATACCAGAAATGTTTGAAGCTACTGACTGAATGAAAGGAGCTGGCATCTCACTCTCTTTGAATCTTCTTTATCATGCTAGGATTAGCAGGAAAAAGCAAAAAATTTCAGAATTGCACCTTGCAATGTGGAGATATTACTGTTTGTGCATTTACAATATTCATTGATTTTTGCCATTGAAAAACATGTTTTTCATATACCAGAAATGTTTGAAGCTACTGACTGAATGAAAGGAGCTGGCATCTCACTCTCTTTGAATCTTCTTTATCATGCTAGGATTAACAGGAAAAAGCAAAAAATTTCAGAATTGCACCTTGCAATGTGGAGATATTACTGTTTGTGCATTTACATTATTCATTGATTTTTGCCATTGAAAAACGTCCAGAAATGTTTGAAGCTACTGACTGAATGAAAGGAGCTGGCATCTCACTCTCTTTGAATCTTCTTTATCATGCTAGGATTAGCAGGAAAAAGCAAAAAATTTCAGAATTGCACCTTGCAATGTGGAGATATTACTGTTTGTGCATTTACAATATTCATTGATTTTTGCCATTGAAAAACATGTTTTTCATATACCAGAAATGTTTGAAGCTACTGACTGAATGAAAGGAGCTGGCATCTCACTCTTTGAATCTTCTTTATCATGCTAGGATTAGCAGGAAAAAGCAAACAATTTCAGAATTGCACCTTGCAATGTGGAGATATTACTGTTTGTGCATTTACAATATTCATTGATTTTTGCCATTGAAAAACATGTTTTTCATATACCAGAAATGTTTGAAGCTACTGACTGAATGAAAGGAGCTGGCATCTCACTCTCTTTGAATCTTCTTTAAAATGCTAGGATTAACAGGAAAAAGCAAAAAATTTCAGAATTGCACCTTGCAATGTGGAGATATTACTGTTTGTGCATTTACAATATTCATTGATTTTTGCCATTGAAAAACATGTTTTTCATATACCAGAAATGTTTGAAGCTACTGACTGAATGAAAGGAGCTGGCATCTCACTCTCTTTGAATCTTCTTTATCATGCTAGGATTAACAGGAAAAAGCAAAAAATTTCAGAATTGCACCTTGCAATGTGGAGATATTACTGTTTGTGCATTTACAATTATCATTGATTTTTGCCATTGAAAAACGTCCAGAAATGTTTGAAGCTACTGACTGAATGAAAGGAGCTGGCATCTCACTCTCTTTGAATCTTCTTTATCATGCTAGGATTAGCAGGAAAAAGCAAAAAATTTCAGAATTGCACCTTGCAATGTGGAGATATTACTGTTTGTGCATTTACAATATTCATTGATTTTTGCCATTGAAAAACATGTTTTTCATATACCAGAAATGTTTGAAGCTACTGACTGAATGAAAGGAGCTGGCATCTCACTCTTTGAATCTTCTTTATCATGCTAGGATTAGCAGGAAAAAGCAAACAATTTCAGAATTGCACCTTGCAATGTGGAGATATTACTGTTTGTGCATTTACAATATTCATTGATTTTTGCCATTGAAAAACATGTTTTTCATATACCAGAAATGTTTGAAGCTACTGACTGAATGAAAGGAGCTGGCATCTCACTCTCTTTGAATCTTCTTTATCATGCTAGGATTAACAGGAAAAAGCTAAAAATTTCAGAATTGCACCGTGCAATGTGGAGATATTACTGTTTGTGCATTTACAATATTCATTGATTTTTGCCATTGAAAAACATGTTTTTCATATACCAGAAATGTTTGAAGCTACTGACTGAATGAAAGGAGCTGGCATCTCACTCTCTTTGAATCTTCTTTATCATGCTAGGATTAGCAGGAAAAAGCAAAAAATTTCAGAATTGCACCTTGCAATGTGGAGATATTACTGTTTGTGCATTTACAATATTCATTGATTTTTGCCATTGAAAAACATGTTTTTCATATACCAGAAATGTTTGAAGCTACTGACTGAATGAAAGGAGCTGGCATCTCACTCTCTTTGAATCTTCTTTATCATGCTAGGATTAACAGGAAAAAGCAAAAAATTTCAGAATTGCACCTTGCAATGTGGAGATATTACTGTTTGTGCATTTACAATATTCATTGATTTTTGCCATTGAAAAACATGTTTTTCATATACCAGAAATGTTTGAAGCTACTGACTGAATGAAAGGAGCTGGCATCTCACTCTCTTTGAATCTTCTTTATCATGCTAGGATTAACAGGAAAAAGCAAAAAATTTCAGAATTGCACCTTGCAATGTGGAGATATTACTGTTTGTGCATTTACAATATTCATTGATTTTTGCCATTGAAAAACGTCCAGAAATGTTTGAAGCTACTGACTGAATGAAAGGAGCTGGCATCTCACTCTCTTTGAATCTTCTTTATCATGCTAGGATTAACAGGAAAAAGCTAAAAATTTCAGAATTGCACCGTGCAATGTGGAGATATTACTGTTTGTGCATTTACAATATTCATTGATTTTTGCCATTGAAAAACATGTTTTTCATATACCAGAAATGTTTGAAGCTACTGACTGAATGAAAGGAGCTGGCATCTCACTCTCTTTGAATCTTCTTTATCATGCTAGGATTAGCAGGAAAAAGCAAAAAATTTCAGAATTGCACCTTGCAATGTGGAGATATTACTGTTTGTGCATTTACAATATTCATTGATTTTTGCCATTGAAAAACATGTTTTTCATATACCAGAAATGTTTGAAGCTACTGACTGAATGAAAGGAGCTGGCATCTCACTCTCTTTGAATCTTCTTTATCATGCTAGGATTAACAGGAAAAAGCAAAAAATTTCAGAATTGCACCTTGCAATGTGGAGATATTACTGTTTGTGCATTTACAATATTCATTGATTTTTGCCATTGAAAAACATGTTTTTCATATACCAGAAATGTTTGAAGCTACAGACTGAATGAAAGGAGCTGGCATCTCACTCTCTTTGAATCTTCTTTATCATGCTAGGATTAGCAGGATAAAGCAAAAAATTTCAGAATTGCACCTTGCAATGTGGAGATATTACTGTTTGTGCATTTACAATATTCATTGATTTTTGCCATTGAAAAACATGTTTTTCATATACCAGAAATGTTTGAAGCTACTGACTGAATGAAAGGAGCTGGCATCTCACTCTCTTTGAATCTTCTTTATCTTGCTAGGATTAACAGGAAAAAGCAAAAAATTTCAGAATTGCACCTTGCAATGTGGAGATATTACTGTTTGTGCATTTACAATATTCATTGATTTTTGCCATTGAAAAACGTCCAGAAATGTTTGAAGCTACTGACTGAATGAAAGGAGCTGGCATCTCACTCTCTTTGAATCTTCTTTATCATGCTAGGATTAGCAGGAAAAAGCAAAAAATTTCAGAATTGCACCTTGCAATGTGGAGATATTACTGTTTGTGCATTTACAATATTCATTGATTTTTGCCATTGAAAAACATGTTTTTCATATACCAGAAATGTTTGAAGCTACTGACTGAATGAAAGGAGCTGGCATCTCACTCTTTGAATCTTCTTTATCATGCTAGGATTAGCAGGAAAAAGCAAACAATTTCAGAATTGCACCTTGCAATGTGGAGATATTACTGTTTGTGCATTTACAATATTCATTGATTTTTGCCATTGAAAAACATGTTTTTCATATACCAGAAATGTTTGAAGCTACTGACTGAATGAAAGGAGCTGGCATCTCACTCTCTTTGAATCTTCTTTATCATGCTAGGATTAACAGGAAAAAGCTAAAAATTTCAGAATTGCACCGTGCAATGTGGAGATATTACTGTTTGTGCATTTACAATATTCATTGATTTTTGCCATTGAAAAACATGTTTTTCATATACCAGAAATGTTTGAAGCTACTGACTGAATGAAAGGAGCTGGCATCTCACTCTCTTTGAATCTTCTTTATCATGCTAGGATTAGCAGGAAAAAGCAAAAAATTTCAGAATTGCACCTTGCAATGTGGAGATATTACTGTTTGTGCATTTACAATATTCATTGATTTTTGCCATTGAAAAACATGTTTTTCATATACCAGAAATGTTTGAAGCTACTGACTGAATGAAAGGAGCTGGCATCTCACTCTCTTTGAATCTTCTTTATCATGCTAGGATTAACAGGAAAAAGCAAAAAATTTCAGAATTGCACCTTGCAATGTGGAGATATTACTGTTTGTGCATTTACAATATTCATTGATTTTTGCCATTGAAAAACATGTTTTTCATATACCAGAAATGTTTGAAGCTACTGACTGAATGAAAGGAGCTGGCATCTCACTCTCTTTGAATCTTCTTTATCATGCTAGGATTAACAGGAAAAAGCAAAAAATTTCAGAATTGCACCTTGCAATGTGGAGATATTACTGTTTGTGCATTTACAATATTCATTGATTTTTGCCATTGAAAAACGTCCAGAAATGTTTGAAGCTACTGACTGAATGAAAGGAGCTGGCATCTCACTCTCTTTGAATCTTCTTTATCATGCTAGGATTAACAGGAAAAAGCTAAAAATTTCAGAATTGCACCGTGCAATGTGGAGATATTACAGTTTGTGCATTTACAATATTCATTGATTTTTGCCATTGAAAAACATGTTTTTCATATACCAGAAATGTTTGAAGCTACTGACTGAATGAAAGGAGCTGGCATCTCACTCTCTTTGAATCTTCTTTATCATGCTAGGATTAGCAGGAAAAAGCAAAAAATTTCAGAATTGCACCTTGCAATGTGGAGATATTACTGTTTGTGCATTTACAATATTCATTGATTTTTGCCATTGAAAAACATGTTTTTCATATACCAGAAATGTTTGAAGCTACTGACTGAATGAAAGGAGCTGGCATCTCACTCTCTTTGAATCTTCTTTATCATGCTAGGATTAACAGGAAAAAGCAAAAAATTTCAGAATTGCACCTTGCAATGTGGAGATATTACTGTTTGTGCATTTACAATATTCATTGATTTTTGCCATTGAAAAACATGTTTTTCATATACCAGAAATGTTTGAAGCTACTGACTGAATGAAAGGAGCTGGCATCTCACTCTCTTTGAATCTTCTTTATCATGCTAGGATTAACAGGAAAAAGCTAAAAATTTCAGAATTGCACCGTGCAATGTGGAGATATTACTGTTTGTGCATTTACAATATTCATTGATTTTTGCCATTGAAAAACATGTTTTTCATATACCAGAAATGTTTGAAGCTACTGACTGAATGAAAGGAGCTGGCATCTCACTCTCTTTGAATCTTCTTTATCATGCTAGGATTAGCAGGAAAAAGCAAAAAATTTCAGAATTGCACCTTGCAATGTGGAGATATTATTGTTTGTGCATTTACAATATTCATTGATTTTTGCCATTGAAAAACATGTTTTTCATATACCAGAAATGTTTGAAGCTACTGACAATGAAAGGAGCTGGCATCTCACTCTCTTTGAATCTTCTTTATCATGCTAGGATTAACAGGAAAAAGCAAAAAATTTCAGAATTGCACCTTGCAATGTGGAGATATTACTGTTTGTGCATTTACAATATTCATTGATTTTTGCCATTGAAAAACATGTTTTTCATATACCAGAAATGTTTGAAGCTACTGACTGAATGAAAGGAGCTGGCATCTCACTCTCTTTGAATCTTCTTTATCATGCTAGGATTAACAGGAAAAAGCTAAAAATTTCAGAATTGCACCGTGCAATGTGGAGATATTACTGTTTGTGCATTTACAATATTCATTGATTTTTGCCATTGAAAAACATGTTTTTCATATACCAGAAATGTTTGAAGCTACTGACTGAATGAAAGGAGCTGGCATCTCACTCTCTTTGAATCTTCTTTATCATGGTAGGATTAGCAGGAAAAAGCAAAAAATTTCAGAATTGCACCTTGCAATGTGGAGATATTACTGTTTGTGCATTTACAATATTCATTGATTTTTGCCATTGAAAAACATGTTTTTCATATACCAGAAATGTTTGAAGCTACTGACTGAATGAAAGGAGCTGGCATCTCACTCTCTTTGAATCTTCTTTATCATGCTAGGATTAGCAGGAAAAAGCAAAAAATTTCAGAATTGCACCTTGCAATGTGGAGATATTACTGTTTGTGCATTTACAATATTCATTAATTTTTGCCATTGAAAAACGTCCAGAAATGTTTGAAGCTACTGACTGAATGAAAGGAGCTGGCATCTCACTCTCTTTGAATCTTCTTTATCATGCTAGGATTAGCAGGAAAAAGCAAAAAATTTCAGAATTGCACCTTGCAATGTGGAGATATTATTGTTTGTGCATTTACAATATTCATTGATTTTTGCCATTGAAAAACATGTTTTTCATATACCAGAAATGTTTGAAGCTACTGACAATGAAAGGAGCTGGCATCTCACTCTCTTTGAATCTTCTTTATCATGCTAGGATTAACAGGAAAAAGCAAAAAATTTCAGAATTGCACCTTGCAATGTGGAGATATTACTGTTTGTGCATTTACAATATTCATTGATTTTTGCCATTGAAAAACATGTTTTTCATATACCAGAAATGTTTGAAGCTACTGACTGAATGAAAGGAGCTGGCATCTCACTCTCTTTGAATCTTCTTTATCATGCTAGGATTAACAGGAAAAAGCTAAAAATTTCAGAATTGCACCGTGCAATGTGGAGATATTACTGTTTGTGCATTTACAATATTCATTGATTTTTGCCATTGAAAAACATGTTTTTCATATACCAGAAATGTTTGAAGCTACTGACTGAATGAAAGGAGCTGGCATCTCACTCTCTTTGAATCTTCTTTATCATGGTAGGATTAGCAGGAAAAAGCAAAAAATTTCAGAATTGCACCTTGCAATGTGGAGATATTACTGTTTGTGCATTTACAATATTCATTGATTTTTGCCATTGAAAAACATGTTTTTCATATACCAGAAATGTTTGAAGCTACTGACTGAATGAAAGGAGCTGGCATCTCACTCTCTTTGAATCTTCTTTATCATGCTAGGATTAGCAGGAAAAAGCAAAAAATTTCAGAATTGCACCTTGCAATGTGGAGATATTACTGTTTGTGCATTTACAATATTCATTAATTTTTGCCATTGAAAAACGTCCAGAAATGTTTGAAGCTACTGACTGAATGAAAGGAGCTGGCATCTCACTCTCTTTGAATCTTCTTTATCATGCTAGGATTAACAGGAAAAAGCTAAAAATTTCAGAATTGCACCGTGCAATGTGGAGATATTACTGTTTGTGCATTTACAATATTCATTGATTTTTGCCATTGAAAAACATGTTTTTCATATACCAGAAATGTTTGAAGCTACTGACTGAATGAAAGGAGCTGGCATCTCACTCTCTTTGAATCTTCTTTATCATGCTAGGATTAACAGGAAAAAGCAAAAAATTTCAGAATTGCACCTTGCAATGTGGAGATATTACTGTTTGTGCATTTACAATATTCATTGATTTTTGCCATTGAAAAACATGTTTTTCATATACCAGAAATGTTTGAAGCTACTGACTGAATGAAAGGAGCTGGCATCTCAA
Organism: Phyllobates terribilis; assembly: GCF_046119375.1. NCBI lineage: Eukaryota > Metazoa > Chordata > Amphibia > Anura > Dendrobatidae > Phyllobates > Phyllobates terribilis. The sequence continues at coordinate 91,847 of NW_027364211.1, read as the reverse complement.
TCTCTTTGAATCTTCTTTATCATGCTAGGATTAACAGGAAAAAGCAAAAAATTTCAGAATTGCACCTTGCAATGTGGAGATATTACTGTTTGTGCATTTACAATATTCATTGATTTTTGCCATTGAAACACGTCCAGAAATGTTTGAAGCTACTGACTGAATGAAAGGAGCTGGCATCTCACTCTCTTTGAATCTTCTTTATCATGCTAGGATTAACAGGAAAAAGCTAAAAATTTCAGAATTGCACCGTGCAATGTGGAGATATTACTGTTTGTGCATTTACAATATTCATTGATTTTTGCCATTGAAAAACATGTTTTTCATATACCAGAAATGTTTGAAGCTACTGACTGAATGAAAGGAGCTGGCATCTCACTCTCTTTGAATCTTCTTTATCATGCTAGGATTAGCAGGAAAAAGCAAAAAATTTCAGAATTGCACCTTGCAATGTGGAGATATTACTGTTTGTGCATTTACAATATTCATTGATTTTTGCCATTGAAAAACATGTTTTTCATATACCAGAAATGTTTGAAGCTACTGACTGAATGAAAGGAGCTGGCATCTCACTCTCTTTGAATCTTCTTTATCATGCTAGGATTAACAGGAAAAAGCAAAAAATTTCAGAATTGCACCTTGCAATGTGGAGATATTACTGTTTGTGCATTTACAATATTCATTGATTTTTGCCATTGAAAAACATGTTTTTCATATACCAGAAATGTTTGAAGCTACTGACTGAATGAAAGGAGCTGGCATCTCACTCTCTTTGAATCTTCTTTATCATGCTAGGATTAGCAGGATAAAGCAAAAAATTTCAGAATTGCACCTTGCAATGTGGAGATATTACTGTTTGTGCATTTACAATATTCATTGATTTTTGCCATTGAAAAACATGTTTTTCATATACCAGAAATGTTTGAAGCTACTGACTGAATGAAAGGAGCTGGCATCTCACTCTCTTTGAATCTTCTTTATCATGCTAGGATTAACAGGAAAAAGCAAAAAATTTCAGAATTGCACCTTGCAATGTGGAGATATTACTGTTTGTGCATTTACAATATTCATTGATTTTTGCCATTGAAAAACGTCCAGAAATGTTTGAAGCTACTGACTGAATGAAAGGAGCTGGCATCTCACTCTCTTTGAATCTTCTTTATCATGCTAGGATTAGCAGGAAAAAGCAAAAAATTTCAGAATTGCACCTTGCAATGTGGAGATATTACTGTTTGTGCATTTACAATATTCATTGATTTTTGCCATTGAAAAACATGTTTTTCATATACCAGAAATGTTTGAAGCTACTGACTGAATGAAAGGAGCTGGCATCTCACTCTTTGAATCTTCTTTATCATGCTAGGATTAGCAGGAAAAAGCAAACAATTTCAGAATTGCACCTTGCAATGTGGAGATATTACTGTTTGTGCATTTACAATATTCATTGATTTTTGCCATTGAAAAACATGTTTTTCATATACCAGAAATGTTTGAAGCTACTGACTGAATGAAAGGAGCTGGCATCTCACTCTCTTTGAATCTTCTTTATCATGCTAGGATTAACAGGAAAAAGCTAAAAATTTCAGAATTGCACCGTGCAATGTGGAGATATTACTGTTTGTGCATTTACAATATTCATTGATTTTTGCCATTGAAAAACATGTTTTTCATATACCAGAAATGTTTGAAGCTACTGACTGAATGAAAGGAGCTGGCATCTCACTCTCTTTGAATCTTCTTTATCATGCTAGGATTAAGAGGAAAAAGCAAAAAATTTCAGAATTGCACCTTGCAATGTGGAGATATTACTGTTTGTGCATTTACAATATTCATTGATTTTTGCCATTGAAAAACGTCCAGAAATGTTTGAAGCTACTGACTGAATGAAAGGAGCTGGCATCTCACTCTCTTTGAATTTCTTTATCATGCTAGGATTAGCAGGAAAAAGCAAAAAATTTCAGAATTGCACCTTGCAATGTGGAGATATTACTGTTTGTGCATTTACAATATTCATTGATTTTTGCCATTGAAAAACATGTTTTTCATATACCAGAAATGTTTGAAGCTACTGACTGAATGAAAGGAGCTGGCATCTCACTCTTTGAATCTTCTTTATCATGCTAGGATTAGCAGGAAAAAGCAAACAATTTCAGAATTGCACCTTGCAATGTGGAGATATTACTGTTTGTGCATTTACAATATTCATTGATTTTTGCCATTGAAAAACATGTTTTTCATATACCAGAAATGTTTGAAGCTACTGACTGAATGAAAGGAGCTGGCATCTCACTCTCTTTGAATCTTCTTTATCATGCTAGGATTAACAGGAAAAAGCTAAAAATTTCAGAATTGCACCGTGCAATGTGGAGATATTACTGTTTGTGCATTTACAATATTCATTGATTTTTGCCATTGAAAAACATGTTTTTCATATACCAGAAATGTTTGAAGCTACTGACTGAATGAAAGGAGCTGGCATCACACTCTCTTTGAATCTTCTTTATCATGCTAGGATTAGCAGGAAAAAGCAAACAATTTCAGAATTGCACCTTGCAATGTGGAGATATTACTGTTTGTGCATTTACAATATTCATTGATTTTTGCCATTGAAAAACATGTTTTTCATAAACCAGAAATGTTTGAAGCTACTGACTGAATGAAAGGAGCTGGCATCTCACTCTCTTTGAATCTTCTTTATCATGCTAGGATTAACAGGAAAAAGCTAAAAATTTCAGAATTGCACCGTGCAATGTGGAGATATTACTGTTTGTGCATTTACAATATTCATTGATTTTTGCCATTGAAAAACATGTTTTTCATATACCAGAAATGTTTGAAGCTACTGACTGAATGAAAGGAGCTGGCATCTCACTCTCTTTGAATCTTCTTTATCATGCTAGGATTAGCAGGAAAAAGCAAAAAATTTCAGAATTGCACCTTGCAATGTGGAGATATTACTGTTTGTGCATTTACAATATTCATTGATTTTTGCCATTGAAAAACATGTTTTTCATATACCAGAAATGTTTGAAGCTACTGACTGAATGAAAGGAGCTGGCATCTCACTCTCTTTGAATCTTCTTTATCATGCTAGGATTAACAGGAAAAAGCAAAAAATTTCAGAATTGCACCTTGCAATGTGGAGATATTACTGTTTGTGCATTTACAATATTCATTGATTTTTGCCATTGAAAAACATGTTTTTCATATACCAGAAATGTTTGAAGCTACTGACTGAATGAAAGGAGCTGGCATCTCACTCTCTTTGAATCATCTTTATCATGCTAGGATTAACAGGAAAAAGCAAAAAATTTCAGAATTGCACCTTGCAATGTGGAGATATTACTGTTTGTGCATTTACAATATTCATTGATTTTTGCCATTGAAAAACGTCCAGAAATGTTTGAAGCTACTGACTGAATGAAAGGAGCTGGCATCTCACTCTCTTTGAATCTTCTTTATCATGCTAGGATTAACAGGAAAAAGCTAAAAATTTCAGAATTGCACCGTGCAATGTGGAGATATTACTGTTTGTGCATTTACAATATTCATTGATTTTTGCCATTGAAAAACATGTTTTTCATATACCAGAAATGTTTGAAGCTACTGACTGAATGAAAGGAGCTGGCATCTCACTCTCTTTGAATCTTCTTTATCATGCTAGGATTAGCAGGAAAAAGCAAAAAATTTCAGAATTGCACCTTGCAATGTGGAGATATTACTGTTTGTGCATTTACAATATTCATTGATTTTTGCCATTGAAAAACATGTTTTTCATATACCAGAAATGTTTGAAGCTACTGACTGAATGAAAGGAGCTGGCATCTCACTCTCTTTGAATCTTCTTTATCATGCTAGGATTAACAGGAAAAAGCAAAAAATTTCAGAATTGCACCTTGCAATGTGGAGATATTACTGTTTGTGCATTTACAATATTCATTGATTTTTGCCATTGAAAAACATGTTTTTCATATACCAGAAATGTTTGAAGCTACTGACTGAATGAAAGGAGCTGGCATCTCACTCTCTTTGAATCTTCTTTATCATGCTAGGATTAGCAGGATAAAGCAAAAAATTTCAGAATTGCACCTTGCAATGTGGAGATATTACTGTTTGTGCATTTACAATATTCATTGATTTTTGCCATTGAAAAACATGTTTTTCATATACCAGAAATGTTTGAAGCTACTGACTGAATGAAAGGAGCTGGCATCTCACTCTCTTTGAATCTTCTTTATCATGCTAGGATTAACAGGAAAAAGCAAAAAATTTCAGAATTGCACCTTGCAATGTGGAGATATTACTGTTTGTGCATTTACAATATTCATTGATTTTTGCCATTGAAAAACGTCCAGAAATGTTTGAAGCTACTGACTGAATGAAAGGAGCTGGCATCTCACTCTCTTTGAATCTTCTTTATCATGCTAGGATTAGCAGGAAAAAGCAAAAAATTTCAGAATTGCACCTTGCAATGTGGAGATATTACTGTTTGTGCATTTACAATATTCATTGATTTTTGCCATTGAAAAACATGTTTTTCATATACCAGAAATGTTTGAAGCTACTGACTGAATGAAAGGAGCTGGCATCTCACTCTTTGAATCTTCTTTATCATGCTAGGATTAGCAGGAAAAAGCAAACAATTTCAGAATTGCACCTTGCAATGTGGAGATATTACTGTTTGTGCATTTACAATATTCATTGATTTTTGCCATTGAAAAACATGTTTTTCATATACCAGAAATGTTTGAAGCTACTGACTGAATGAAAGGAGCTGGCATCTCACTATCTTTGAATCTTCTTTATCATGCTAGGATTAACAGGAAAAAGCTAAAAATTTCAGAATTGCCCCGTGCAATGTGGAGATATTACTGTTTGTGCATTTACAATATTCATTGATTTTTGCCATTGAAAAACATGTTTTTCATATACCAGAAATGTTTGAAGCTACTGACTGAATGAAAGGAGCTGGCATCTCACTCTCTTTGAATCTTCTTTATCATGCTAGGATTAACAGGAAAAAGAAAAATTTCAGAATTGCACCTTGCAATGTGGAGATATTACTGTTTGTGCATTTACAATATTCATTGATTTTTGCCATTGAAAAACGTCCAGAAATGTTTGAAGCTACTGACTGAATGAAAGGAGCTGGCATCTCACTCTCTTTGAATCTTCTTTATCATGCTAGGATTAGCAGGAAAAAGCAAAAAATTTCAGAATTGCACCTTGCAATGTGGAGATATTACTGTTTGTGCATTTACAATATTCATTGATTTTTGCCATTGAAAAACATGTTTTTCATATACCAGAAATGTTTGAAGCTACTGACTGAATGAAAGGAGCTGGCATCTCACTCTTTGAATCTTCTTTATCATGCTAGGATTAGCAGGAAAAAGCAAACAATTTCAGAATTGCACCTTGCAATGTGGAGATATTACTGTTTGTGCATTTACAATATTCATTGATTTTTGCCATTGAAAAACATGTTTTTCATATACCAGAAATGTTTGAAGCTACTGACTGAATGAAAGGAGCTGGCATCTCACTCTCTTTGAATCTTCTTTATCATGCTAGGATTAACAGGAAAAAGCTAAAAATTTCAGAATTGCACCGTGCAATGTGGAGATATTACTGTTTGTGCATTTACAATATTCATTGATTTTTGCCATTGAAAAACATGTTTTTCATATACCAGAAATGTTTGAAGCTACTGACTGAATGAAAGGAGCTGGCATCTCACTCTCTTTGAATCTTCTTTATCATGCTAGGATTAGCAGGAAAAAGCAAAAAATTTCAGAATTGCACCTTGCAATGTGGAGATATTACTGTTTGTGCATTTACAATATTCATTGATTTTTGCCATTGAAAAACATGTTTTTCATATACCAGAAATGTTTGAAGCTACTGACTGAATGAAAGGAGCTGGCATCTCACTCTCTTTGAATCTTCTTTATCATGCTAGGATTAACAGGAAAAAGCAAAAAATTTCAGAATTGCACCTTGCAATGTGGAGATATTACTGTTTGTGCATTTACAATATTCATTGATTTTTGCCATTGAAAAACATGTTTTTCATATACCAGAAATGTTTGAAGCTACTGACTGAATGAAAGGAGCTGGCATCTCACTCTCTTTGAATCTTCTTTATCATGCTAGGATTAACAGGAAAAAGCAAAAAATTTCAGAATTGCACCTTGCAATGTGGAGATATTACTGTTTGTGCATTTACAATATTCATTGATTTTTGCCATTGAAAAACGTCCAGAAATGTTTGAAGCTACTGACTGAATGAAAGGAGCTGGCATCTCACTCTCTTTGAATCTTCTTTATCATGCTAGGATTAACAGGAAAAAGCTAAAAATTTCAGAATTGCACCGTGCAATGTGGAGATATTACTGTTTGTGCATTTACAATATTCATTGATTTTTGCCATTGAAAAACATGTTTTTCATATACCAGAAATGTTTGAAGCTACTGACTGAATGAAAGGAGCTGGCATCTCACTCTCTTTGAATCTTCTTTATCATGCTAGGATTAGCAGGAAAAAGCAAAAAATTTCAGAATTGCACCTTGCAATGTGGAGATATTACTGTTTGTGCATTTACAATATTCATTGATTTTTGCCATTGAAAAACATGTTTTTCATATACCAGAAATGTTTGAAGCTACTGACTGAATGAAAGGAGCTGGCATCTCACTCTCTTTGAATCTTCTTTATCATGCTAGGATTAACAGGAAAAAGCAAAAAATTTCAGAATTGCACCTTGCAATGTGGAGATATTACTGTTTGTGCATTTACAATATTCATTGATTTTTGCCATTGAAAAACATGTTTTTCATATACCAGAAATGTTTGAAGCTACTGACTGAATGAAAGGAGCTGGCATCTCACTCTCTTTGAATCTTCTTTATCATGCTAGGATTAGCAGGATAAAGCAAAAAATTTCAGAATTGCACCTTGCAATGTGGAGATATTACTGTTTGTGCATTTACAATATTCATTGATTTTTGCCATTGAAAAACATGTTTTTCATATACCAGAAATGTTTGAAGCTACTGACTGAATGAAAGGAGCTGGCATCTCACTCTCTTTGAATCTTCTTTATCATGCTAGGATTAACAGGAAAAAGCAAAAAATTTCAGAATTGCACCTTGCAATGTGGAGATATTACTGTTTGTGCATTTACAATATTCATTGATTTTTGCCATTGAAAAACGTCCAGAAATGTTTGAAGCTACTGACTGAATGAAAGGAGCTGGCATCTCACTCTCTTTGAATCTTCTTTATCATGCTAGGATTAGCAGGAAAAAGCAAAAAATTTCAGAATTGCACCTTGCAATGTGGAGATATTACTGTTTGTGCATTTACAATATTCATTGATTTTTGCCATTGAAAAACATGTTTTTCATATACCAGAAATGTTTGAAGCTACTGACTGAATGAAAGGAGCTGGCATCTCACTCTTTGAATCTTCTTTATCATGCTAGGATTAGCAGGAAAAAGCAAACAATTTCAGAATTGCACCTTGCAATGTGGAGATATTACTGTTTGTGCATTTACAATATTCATTGATTTTTGCCATTGAAAAACATGTTTTTCATATACCAGAAATGTTTGAAGCTACTGACTGAATGAAAGGAGCTGGCATCTCACTCTCTTTGAATCTTCTTTATCATGCTAGGATTAACAGGAAAAAGCTAAAAATTTCAGAATTGCACCGTGCAATGTGGAGATATTACTGTTTGTGCATTTACAATATTCATTGATTTTTGCCATTGAAAAACATGTTTTTCATATACCAGAAATGTTTGAAGCTACTGACTGAATGAAAGGAGCTGGCATCTCACTCTCTTTGAATCTTCTTTATCATGCTAGGATTAGCAGGAAAAAGCAAAAAATTTCAGAATTGCACCTTGCAATGTGGAGATATTACTGTTTGTGCATTTACAATATTCATTGATTTTTGCCATTGAAAAACATGTTTTTCATATACCAGAAATGTTTGAAGCTACTGACTGAATGAAAGGAGCTGGCATCTCACTCTCTTTGAATCTTCTTTATCATGCTAGGATTAACAGGAAAAAGCAAAAAATTTCAGAATTGCACCTTGCAATGTGGAGATATTACTGTTTGTGCATTTACAATATTCATTGATTTTTGCCATTGAAAAACGTCCAGAAATGTTTGAAGCTACTGACTGAATGAAAGGAGCTGGCATCTCACTCTCTTTGAATCTTCTTTATCATGCTAGGATTAACAGGAAAAAGCTAAAAATTTCAGAATTGCACCGTGCAATGTGGAGATATTACTGTTTGTGCATTTACAATATTCATTGATTTTTGCCATTGAAAAACATGTTTTTCATATACCAGAAATGTTTGAAGCTACTGACTGAATGAAAGGAGCTGGCATCTCACTCTCTTTGAATCTTCTTTATCATGCTAGGATTAGCAGGAAAAAGCAAAAAATTTCAGAATTGCACCTTGCAATGTGGAGATATTACTGTTTGTGCATTTACAATATTCATTGATTTTTGCCATTGAAAAACATGTTTTTCATATACCAGAAATGTTTGAAGCTACTGACTGAATGAAAGGAGCTGGCATCTCACTCTCTTTGAATCTTCTTTATCATGCTAGGATTAACAGGAAAAAGCAAAAAATTTCAGAATTGCACCTTGCAATGTGGAGATATTACTGTTTGTGCATTTACAATATTCATTGATTTTTGCCATTGAAAAACATGTTTTTCATATACCAGAAATGTTTGAAGCTACTGACTGAATGAAAGGAGCTGGCATCTCACTCTCTTTGAATCTTCTTTATCATGCTAGGATTAACAGGAAAAAGCTAAAAATTTCAGAATTGCACCGTGCAATGTGGAGATATTACTGTTTGTGCATTTACAATATTCATTGATTTTTGCCATTGAAAAACATGTTTTTCATATACCAGAAATGTTTGAAGCTACTGACTGAATGAAAGGAGCTGGCTTCTCACTCTCTTTGAATCTTCTTTATCATGCTAGGATTAGCAGGAAAAAGCAAAAAATTTCAGAATTGCACCTTGCAATGTGGAGATATTACTGTTTGTGCATTTACAATATTCATTGATTTTTGCCATTGAAAAACATGTTTTTCATATACCAGAAATGTTTGAAGCTACTGACTGAATGAAAGGAGCTGGCATCTCACTCTCTTTGAATCTTCTTTATCATGCTAGGATTAACAGGAAAAAGCTAAAAATTTCAGAATTGCACCGTGCAATGTGGAGATATTACTGTTTGTGCATTTACAATATTCATTGATTTTTGCCATTGAAAAACATGTTTTTCATATACCAGAAATGTTTGAAGCTACTGACTGAATGAAAGGAGCTGGCATCTCACTCTCTTTGAATCTTCTTTATCATGCTAGGATTAGCAGGAAAAAGCAAAAAATTTCAGAATTGCACCTTGCAATGTGGAGATATTACTGTTTGTGCATTTACAATATTCATTGATTTTTGCCATTGAAAAACATGTTTTTCATATACCAGAAATGTTTGAAGCTACTGACAATGAAAGGAGCTGGCATCTCACTCTCTTTGAATCTTCTTTATCATGCTAGGATTAACAGGAAAAAGCAAAAAATTTCAGAATTGCACCTTGCAATGTGGAGATATTACTGTTTGTGCATTTACAATATTCATTGATTTTTGCCATTGAAAAACATGTTTTTCATATACCAGAAATGTTTGAAGCTACTGACTGAATGAAAGGAGCTGGCATCTCACTCTCTTTGAATCTTCTTTATCATGCTAGGATTAACAGGAAAAAGCTAAAAATTTCAGAATTGCACCGTGCAATGTGGAGATATTACTGTTTGTGCATTTACAATATTCATTGATTTTTGCCATTGAAAAACATGTTTTTCATATACCAGAAATGTTTGAAGCTACTGACTGAATGAAAGGAGCTGGCATCTCACTCTCTTTGAATCTTCTTTATCATGCTAGGATTAGCAGGAAAAAGCAAAAAATTTCAGAATTGCACCTTGCAATGTGGAGATATTACTGTTTGTGCATTTACAATATTCATTGATTTTTGCCATTGAAAAACATGTTTTTCATATACCAGAAATGTTTGAAGCTACTGACTGAATGAAAGGAGCTGGCATCTCACTCTCTTTGAATCTTCTTTATCATGCTAGGATTAGCAGGAAAAAGCAAAAAATTTCAGAATTGCACCTTGCAATGTGGAGATATTACTGTTTGTGCATTTACAATATTCATTAATTTTTGCCATTGAAAAACGTCCAGAAATGTTTGAAGCTACTGACTGAATGAAAGGAGCTGGCATCTCACTCTCTTTGAATCTTCTTTATCATGCTAGGATTAACAGGAAAAAGCTAAAAATTTCAGAATTGCACCGTGCAATGTGGAGATATTACTGTTTGTGCATTTACAATATTCATTGATTTTTGCCATTGAAAAACATGTTTTTCATATACCAGAAATGTTTGAAGCTACTGACTGAATGAAAGGAGCTGGCATCTCACTCTCTTTGAATCTTCTTTATCATGCTAGGATTAACAGGAAAAAGCAAAAAATTTCAGAATTGCACCTTGCAATGTGGAGATATTACTGTTTGTGCATTTACAATATTCATTGATTTTTGCCATTGAAAAACATGTTTTTCATATACCAGAAATGTTTGAAGCTACTGACTGAATGAAAGGAGCTGGCATCTCACTCACATTGCAAGGTGCAATTCTGAAATTTTTTGCTTTTTCCTGTTAATCCTAGCATGATAAAGAAGATTCAAAGAGAGTGAGATGCCAGCTCCTTTCATTCAGTCAGTAGCTTCAAACATTTCTGGTATATGAAAAACATGTTTTTCAATGGCAAAAATCAATGAATATTGTAAATGCACAAACAGTAATATCTCCACATTGCAAGGTGCAATTCTGAAATTTTTTGCTTTTTCCTGCTAATCCTAGCATGATAAAGAAGATTCAAAGAGAGTGAGATGCCAGCTCCTTTCATTCAGTCAGTAGCTTCAAACATTTCTGGTATATGAAAAACATGTTTTTCAATGGCAAAAATCAATGAATATTGTAAATGCACAAACAGTAATAACTCCACATTGCACGGTGCAATTCTGAAATTTTTAGCTTTTTCCTGTTAATCCTAGCATGATAAAGAAGATTCAAAGAGAGTGAGATGCCAGCTCCTTTCATTCAGTCAGTAGCTTCAAACATTTCTGGTATATGAAAAACATGTTTTTCAATGGCAAAAATCAATGAATATTGTAAATGCACAAACAGTAATATCTCCACATTGCAAGGTGCAATTCTGAAATTTTTTGCTTTTTCCTGCTAATCCTAGCATGATAAAGAAGATTCAAAGAAAGTGAGATGCCAGCTCCTTTCATTCAGTCAGTAGCTTCAAACATTTCTGGTATATGAAAAACATGTTTTTCAATGGCAAAAATCAATGAATATTGTAAATGCACAAACAGTAATATCTCCACATTGCAAGGTGCAATTCTGAAATTTTTTGCTTTTTCCTGCTAATCCTAGCATGATAAAGAAGATTCAAAGAGAGTGAGATGCCAGCTCCTTTCATTCAGTCAGTAGCTTCAAACATTTCTGGTATATGAAAAACATGTTTTTCAATGGCAAAAATCAATGAATATTGTAAATGGACAAACAGTAATATCTCCACATTGCACGGTGCAATTCTGAAATTTTTAGCTTTTTCCTGTTAATCCTAGCATGATAAAGAAGATTCAAAGAGAGTGAGATGCCAGCTCCTTTCATTCAGTCAGTAGCTTCAAACATTTCTGGTATATGAAAAACATGTTTTTCAATGGCAAAAATCAATGAATATTGTAAATGCACAAACAGTAATATCTCCACATTGCAAGGTGCAATTCTGAAATTTTTTGCTTTTTCCTGTTAATCCTAGCATGATAAAGAAGATTCAAAGAGAGTGAGATGCCAGCTCCTTTCATTCAGTCAGTAGCTTCAAACATTTCTGGTATATGAAAAACATGTTTTTCAATGGCAAAAATCAATGAATATTGTAAATGCACAAACAGTAATATCTCCACATTGCACGGTGCAATTCTGAAATTTTTAGCTTTTTCCTGTTAATCCTAGCATGATAAAGAAGATTCAAAGAGAGTGAGATGCCAGCTCCTTTCATTCAGTCAGTAGCTTCAAACATTTCTGGTATATGAAAAACATGTTTTTCAATGGCAAAAATCAATGAATATTGTAAATGCACAAACAGTAATATCTCCACATTGCAAGGTGCAATTCTGAAATTTTTTGCTTTTTCCTGTTAATCCTAGCATGATAAAGAAGATTCAAAGAGAGTGAGATGCCAGCTCCTTTCATTCAGTCAGTAGCTTCAAACATTTCTGGTATATGAAAAACATGTTTTTCAATGGCAAAAATCAATGAATATTGTAAATGCACAAACAGTAATATCTCCACATTGCAAGGTGCAATTCTGAAATTTTTTGCTTTTTCCTGCTAATCCTAGCATGATAAAGAAGATTCAAAGAGAGTGAGATGCCAGCTCCTTTCATTCAGTCAGTAGCTTCAAACATTTCTGGTATATGAAAAACATGTTTTTCAATGGCAAAAATCAATGAATATTGTAAATGCACAAACAGTAATATCTCCACATTGCACGGTGCAATTCTGAAATTTTTAGCTTTTTCCTGTTAATCCTAGCATGATAAAGAAGATTCAAAGAGAGTGAGATGCCAGCTCCTTTCATTCAGTCAGTAGCTTCAAACATTTCTGGTATATGAAAAACATGTTTTTCAATGGCAAAAATCAATGAATATTGTAAATGCACAAACAGTAATATCTCCACATTGCAAGGTGCAATTCTGAAATTTTTTGCTTTTTCCTGCTAATCCTAGCATGATAAAGAAGATTCAAAGAGAGTGAGTTGCCAGCTCCTTTCATTCAGTCAGTAGCTTCAAACATTTCTGGTATATGAAAAACATGTTTTTCAATGGCAAAAATCAATGAATATTGTAAATGCACAAACAGTAATATCTCCACATTGCAAGGTGCAATTCTGAAATTTTTTGCTTTTTCCTGCTAATCCTAGCATGATAAAGAAGATTCAAAGAGAGTGAGATGCCAGCTCCTTTCATTCAGTCAGTAGCTTCAAACATTTCTGGTATATGAAAAACATGTTTTTCAATGGCAAAAATCAATGAATATTGTAAATGCACAAACAGTAATATCTCCACATTGCAAGGTGCAATTCTGAAATTTTTTGCTTTTTCCTGTTAATCCTAGCATGATAAAGAAGATTCAAAGAGAGTGAGATGCCAGCTCCTTTCATTCAGTCAGTAGCTTCAAACATTTCTGGTATATGAAAACATGTTTTTCAATGGCAAAAATCAATGAATATTGTAAATGCACAAACAGTAATATCTCCACATTGCAAGGTGCAATTCTGAAATTTTTTGCTTTTTCCTGCTAATCCTAGCATGATAAAGAAGATTCAAAGGGAGTGAGATGCCAGCTCCTTTCATTCAGTCAGTAGCTTCAAACATTTCTGGTATATGAAAAACATGTTTTTCAATGGCAAAAATCAAGGAATATTGTAAATGCACAAACAGTAATATCTCCACATTGCACGGTGCAATTCTGAAATTTTTAGCTTTTTCCTGTTAATCCTAGCATGATAAAGAAGATTCAAAGAGAGTGAGATGCCAGCTCCTTTCATTCAGTCAGTAGCTTCAAACATTTCTGGTATATGAAAAACATGTTTTTCAATGGCAAAAATCAATGAATATTGTAAATGCACAAACAGTAATATCTCCACATTGCAAGGTGCAATTCTGAAATTTTTTGCTTTTTCCTGCTAATCCTAGCATGATAAAGAAGATTCAAAGAGAGTGAGATGCCAGCTCCTTTCATTCAGTCAGTAGCTTCAAACATTTCTGGTATATGAAAAACATGTTTTTCAATGGCAAAAATCAATGAATATTGTAAATGCACAAACAGTAATATCTCCACATTGCACGGTGCAATTCTGAAATTTTTAGCGTTTTCCTGTTAATCCTAGCATGATAAAGAAGATTCAAAGAGAGTGAGATGCCAGCTCCTTTCATTCAGTCAGTAGCTTCAAACATTTCTGGTATATGAAAAACATGTTTTTCAATGGCAAAAATCAATGAATATTGTAAATGCACAAACAGTAATATCTCCACATTGCAAGGTGCAATTCTGAAATTTTTTGCTTTTTCCTGTTAATCCTAGCATGATAAAGAAGATTCAAAGAGAGTGAGATGCCAGCTCCTTTCATTCAGTCAGTAGCTTCAAACATTTCTGGTATATGAAAAACATGTTTTTCAATGGCAAAAATCAATGAATATTGTAAATGCACAAACAGTAATATCTCCACATTGCAAGGTGCAATTCTGAAATTTTTTGCTTTTTCCTGCTAATCCTAGCATGATAAAGAAGATTCAAAGAGAGTGAGATGCCAGCTCCTTTCATTCAGTCAGTAGCTTCAAACATTTCTGGTATATGAAAAACATGTTTTTCAATGGCAAAAATCAATGAATATTGTAAATGCACAAACAGTAATATCTCCACATTGCACGGTGCAATTCTGAAATTTTTAGCTTTTTCCTGTTAATCCTAGCATGATAAAGAAGATTCAAAGAGAGTGAGATGCCAGCTCCTTTCATTCAGTCAGTAGCTTCAAACATTTCTGGACGTTTTTCAATGGCAAAAATTAATGAATATTGTAAATGCACAAACAGTAATATCTCCACATTGCAAGGTGCAATTCTGAAATTTTTTGCTTTTTCCTGCTAATCCTAGCATGATAAAGAAGATTCAAAGAGAGTGAGATGCCAGCTCCTTTCATTCAGTCAGTAGCTTCAAACATTTCTGGTATATGAAAAACATGTTTTTCAATGGCAAAAATCAATGAATATTGTAAATGCACAAACAGTAATATCTCCACATTGCAAGGTGCAATTCTGAAATTTTTTGCTTTTTCCTGCTAATCCTAGCATGATAAAGAAGATTCAAAGAGAGTGAGATGCCAGCTCCTTTCATTCAGTCAGTAGCTTCAAACATTTCTGGTATATGAAAAACATGTTTTTCAATGGCAAAAATCAATGAATATTGTAAATGCACAAACAGTAATATCTCCACATTGCAAGGTGCAATTCTGAAATTTTTTGCTTTTTCCTGTTAATCCTAGCATGATAAAGAAGATTCAAAGAGAGTGAGATGCCAGCTCCTTTCATTCAGTCAGTAGCTTCAAACATTTCTGGTATATGAAAAACATGTTTTTCAATGGCAAAAATCAATGAATATTGTAAATGCACAAACAGTAATATCTCCACATTGCAAGGTGCAATTCTGAAATTTTTTGCTTTTTCCTGCTAATCCTAGCATGATAAAGAAGATTCAAAGAGAGTGAGATGCCAGCTCCTTTCATTCAGTCAGTAGCTTCAAACATTTCTGGTATATGAAAAACATGTTTTTCAATGGCAAAAATCAATGAATATTGTAAATGCACAAACAGTAATATCTCCACATTGCACGGTGCAATTCTGAAATTTTTAGCTTTTTCCTGTTAATCCTAGCATGATAAAGAAGATTCAAAGAGAGTGAGATGCCAGCTCCTTTCATTCAGTCAGTAGCTTCAAACATTTCTGGTATATGAAAAACATGTTTTTCAATGGCAAAAATCAATGAATATTGTAAATGCACAAACAGTAATATCTCCACATTGCAAGGTGCAATTCTGAAATTTTTTGCTTTTTCCTGCTAATCCTAGCATGATAAAGAAGATTCAAAGAGAGTGAGATGCCAGCTCCTTTCATTCAGTCAGTAGCTTCAAACATTTCTGGTATATGAAAAACATGTTTTTCAATGGCAAAAATCAACTCTCTTTGAATCTTCTTTATCATGCTAGGATTAGCAGGAAAAAGCAAAAAATTTCAGAATTGCACCTTGCAATGTGGAGATATTACTGTTTGTGCATTTACAATATTCATTGATTTTTGCCATTGAAAAACGTCCAGAAATGTTTGAAGCTACTGACTGAATGAAAGGAGCTGGCATCTCACTCTCTTTGAATCTTCTTTATCATGCTAGGATTAACAGGAAAAAGCAAAAAATTTCAGAATTGCACCTTGCAATGTGGAGATATTACTGTTTGTGCATTTACAATATTCATTGATTTTTGCCATTGAAAAACATGTTTTTCATATACCAGAAATGTTTGAAGCTACTGACTGAATGAAAGGAGCTGGCATCTCACTCTCTTTGAATCTTCTTTATCATGCTAGGATTAACAGGAAAAAGCTAAAAATTTCAGAATTGCACCGTGCAATGTGGAGATATTACTGTTTGTGCATTTACAATATTCATTGATTTTTGCCATTGAAAAACATGTTTTTCATATACCAGAAATGTTTGAAGCTACTGACTGAATGAAAGGAGCTGGCATCTCACTCTCTTTGAATCTTCTTTATCATGCTAGGATTAGCAGGAAAAAGCAAAAAATTTCAGAATTGCACCTTGCAATGTGGAGATATTACTGTTTGTGCATTTACAATATTCATTGATTTTTGCCATTGAAAAACATGTTTTTCATATACCAGAAATGTTTGAAGCTACTGACTGAATGAAAGGAGCTGGCATCTCACTCTCTTTGAATCTTCTTTATCATGCTAGGATTAGCAGGAAAAAGCAAAAAATTTCAGAATTGCACCTTGCAATGTGGAGATATTACTGTTTGTGCATTTACAATATTCATTAATTTTTGCCATTGAAAAACGTCCAGAAATGTTTGAAGCTACTGACTGAATGAAAGGAGCTGGCATCTCACTCTCTTTGAATCTTCTTTATCATGCTAGGATTAACAGGAAAAAGCTAAAAATTTCAGAATTGCACCGTGCAATGTGGAGATATTACTGTTTGTGCATTTACAATATTCATTGATTTTTGCCATTGAAAAACATGTTTTTCATATACCAGAAATGTTTGAAGCTACTGACTGAATGAAAGGAGCTGGCATCTCACTCTCTTTGAATCTTCTTTATCATGCTAGGATTAACAGGAAAAAGCAAAAAATTTCAGAATTGCACCTTGCAATGTGGAGATATTACTGTTTGTGCATTTACAATATTCATTGATTTTTGCCATTGAAAAACATGTTTTTCATATACCAGAAATGTTTGAAGCTACTGACTGAATGAAAGGAGCTGGCATCTCACTCACATTGCAAGGTGCAATTCTGAAATTTTTTGCTTTTTCCTGTTAATCCTAGCATGATAAAGAAGATTCAAAGAGAGTGAGATGCCAGCTCCTTTCATTCAGTCAGTAGCTTCAAACATTTCTGGTATATGAAAAACATGTTTTTCAATGGCAAAAATCAATGAATATTGTAAATGCACAAACAGTAATATCTCCACATTGCAAGGTGCAATTCTGAAATTTTTTGCTTTTTCCTGCTAATCCTAGCATGATAAAGAAGATTCAAAGAGAGTGAGATGCCAGCTCCTTTCATTCAGTCAGTAGCTTCAAACATTTCTGGTATATGAAAAACATGTTTTTCAATGGCAAAAATCAATGAATATTGTAAATGCACAAACAGTAATATCTCCACATTGCACGGTGCAATTCTGAAATTTTTAGCTTTTTCCTGTTAATCCTAGCATGATAAAGAAGATTCAAAGAGAGTGAGATGCCAGCTCCTTTCATTCAGTCAGTAGCTTCAAACATTTCTGGTATATGAAAAACATGTTTTTCAATGGCAAAAATCAATGAATATTGTAAATGCACAAACAGTAATATCTCCACATTGCAAGGTGCAATTCTGAAATTTTTTGTTTTTTCCTGCTAATCCTAGCATGATAAAGAAGATTCAAAGAGAGTGAGATGCCAGCTCCTTTCATTCAGTCAGTAGCTTCAAACATTTCTGGTATATGAAAAACATGTTTTTCAATGGCAAAAATCAATGAATATTGTAAATGCACAAACAGTAATATCTCCACATTGCAAGGTGCAATTCTGAAATTTTTTGCTTTTTCCTGCTAATCCTAGCATGATAAAGAAGATTCAAAGAGAGTGAGATGCCAGCTCCTTTCATTCAGTCAGTAGCTTCAAACATTTCTGGTATATGAAAAACATGTTTTTCAATGGCAAAAATCAATGAATATTGTAAATGCACAAACAGTAATATCTCCACATTGCACGGTGCAATTCTGAAATTTTTAGCTTTTTCCTGTTAATCCTAGCATGATAAAGAAGATTCAAAGAGAGTGAGATGCCAGCTCCTTTCATTCAGTCAGTAGCTTCAAACATTTCTGGTATATGAAAAACATGTTTTTCAATGGCAAAAATCAATGAATATTGTAAATGCACAAACAGTAATATCTCCACATTGCAAGGTGCAATTCTGAAATTTTTTGCTTTTTCCTGTTAATCCTAGCATGATAAAGAAGATTCAAAGAGAGTGAGATGCCAGCTCCTTTCATTCAGTCAGTAGCTTCAAACATTTCTGGTATATGAAAAACATGTTTTTCAATGGCAAAAATCAATGAATATTGTAAATGCACAAACAGTAATATCTCCACATTGCACGGTGCAATTCTGAAATTTTTAGCTTTTTCCTGTTAATCCTAGCATGATAAAGAAGATTCAAAGAGAGTGAGATGCCAGCTCCTTTCATTCAGTCAGTAGCTTCAAACATTTCTGGTATATGAAAAACATGTTTTTCAATGGCAAAAATCAATGAATATTGTAAATGCACAAACAGTAATATCTCCACATTGCAAGGTGCAATTCTGAAATTTTTTGCTTTTTCCTGTTAATCCTAGCATGATAAAGAAGATTCAAAGAGAGTGAGATGCCAGCTCCTTTCATTCAGTCAGTAGCTTCAAACATTTCTGGTATATGAAAAACATGTTTTTCAATGGCAAAAATCAATGAATATTGTAAATGCACAAACAGTAATATCTCCACATTGCAAGGTGCAATTCTGAAATTTTTTGCTTTTTCCTGCTAATCCTAGCATGATAAAGAAGATTCAAAGAGAGTGAGATGCCAGCTCCTTTCATTCAGTCAGTAGCTTCAAACATTTCTGGTATATGAAAAACATGTTTTTCAATGGCAAAAATCAATGAATATTGTAAATGCACAAACAGTAATATCTCCACATTGCACGGTGCAATTCTGAAATTTTTAGCTTTTTCCTGTTAATCCTAGCATGATAAAGAAGATTCAAAGAGAGTGAGATGCCAGCTCCTTTCATTCAGTCAGTAGCTTCAAACATTTCTGGTATATGAAAAACATGTTTTTCAATGGCAAAAATCAATGAATATTGTAAATGCACAAACAGTAATATCTCCACATTGCAAGGTGCAATTCTGAAATTTTTTGCATTTTCCTGCTAATCCTAGCATGATAAAGAAGATTCAAAGAGAGTGAGATGCCAGCTCCTTTCATTCAGTCAGTAGCTTCAAACATTTCTGGTATATGAAAAACATGTTTTTCAATGGCAAAAATCAATGAATATTGTAGATGCACAAACAGTAATATCTCCACATTGCAAGGTGCAATTCTGAAATTTTTTGCTTTTTCCTGTTAATCCTAGCATGATAAAGAAGATTCAAAGAGAGTGAGATGCCAGCTCCTTTCATTCAGTCAGTAGCTTCAAACATTTCTGGTATATGAAAAACATGTTTTTCAATGGCAAAAATCAATGAATATTGTAAATGCACAAACAGTAATATCTCCACATTGCAAGGTGCAATTCTGAAATTTTTTGCTTTTTCCTGCTAATCCTAGCATGATAAAGAAGATTCAAAGAGAGTGAGATGCCAGCTCCTTTCATTCAGTCAGTAGCTTCAAACATTTCTGGTATATGAAAAACATGTTTTTCAATGGCAAAAATCAATGAATATTGTAAATGCACAAACAGTAATATCTCCACATTGCACGGTGCAATTCTGAAATTTTTAGCTTTTTCCTGTTAATCCTAGCATGATAAAGAAGATTCAAAGAGAGTGAGATGCCAGCTCCTTTCATTCAGTCAGTAGCTTCAAACATTTCTGGTATATGAAAAACATGTTTTTCAATGGCAAAAATCAATGAATATTGTAAATGCACAAACAGTAATATCTCCACATTGCAAGGTGCAATTCTGAAATTTTTTGCTTTTTCCTGCTAATCCTAGCATGATAAAGAAGATTCAAAGAGAGTGAGATGCCAGCTCCTTTCATTCAGTCAGTAGCTTCAAACATTTCTGGTATATGAAAAACATGTTTTTCAATGGCAAAAATCAATGAATATTGTAAATGCACAAACAGTAATATCTCCACATTGCACGGTGCAATTCTGAAATTTTTAGCTTTTTCCTGTTAATCCTAGCATGATAAAGAAGATTCAAAGAGAGTGAGATGCCAGCTCCTTTCATTCAGTCAGTAGCTTCAAACATTTCTGGTATATGAAAAACATGTTTTTCAATGGCAAAAATCAATGAATATTGTAAATGCACAAACAGTAATATCTCCACATTGCAAGGTGCAATTCTGAAATTTTTTGCTTTTTCCTGTTAATCCTAGCATGATAAAGAAGATTCAAAGAGAGTGAGATGCCAGCTCCTTTCATTCAGTCAGTAGCTTCAAACATTTCTGGTATATGAAAAACATGTTTTTCAATGGCAAAAATCAATGAATATTGTAAATGCACAAACAGTAATATCTCCACATTGCAAGGTGCAATTCTGAAATTTTTTGCTTTTTCCTGCTAATCCTAGCATGATAAAGAAGATTCAAAGAGAGTGAGATGCCAGCTCCTTTCATTCAGTCAGTAGCTTCAAACATTTCTGGTATATGAAAAACATGTTTTTCAATGGCAAAAATCAACTCTCTTTGAATCTTCTTTATCATGCTAGGATTAGCAGGAAAAAGCAAAAAATTTCAGAATTGCACCTTGCAATGTGGAGATATTACTCTTTGTGCATTTACAATATTCATTGATTTTTGCCATTGAAAAACGTCCAGAAATGTTTGAAGCTACTGACTGAATGAAAGGAGCTGGCATCTCACTCTCTTTGAATCTTCTTTATCATGCTAGGATTAGCAGGAAAAAGCAAAAAATTTCAGAATTGCACCTTGCAATGTGGAGATATTACTGTTTGTGCATTTACAATATTCATTGATTTTTGCCATTGAAAAACGTTTTTCATATACCAGAAATGTTTGAAGCTACTGACTGAATGAAAGGAGCTGGCATCTCACTCTCTTTGAATCTTCTTTATCATGCTAGGATTAACAGGAAAAAGCAAAAAATTTCAGAATTGCACCTTGCAATGTGGAGATATTACTGTTTGTGCATTTACAATATTCATTGATTTTTGCCATTGAAAAACGTCCAGAAATGTTTGAAGCTACTGACTGAATGAAAGGAGCTGGCATCTCACTCTCTTTGAATCTTCTTTATCATGCTAGGATTAACAGAGAAAGCTAAAAATTTCAGAATTGCACCTTGCAATGTGGAGATATTACTGTTTGTGCATTTACAATATTCATTGATTTTTGCCATTGAAAAACATGTTTTTCATATACCAGAAATGTTTGAAGCTACTGACTGAATGAAAGGAGCTGGCATCTCACTCTCTTTGAATCTTCTTTATCATGCTAGGATTAGCAGGAAAAAGCAAAAAATTTCAGAATTGCACCTTGCAATGTGGAGATATTACTGTTTGTGCATTTACAATATTCATTGATTTTTGCCATTGAAAAACATGTTTTTCATATACCAGAAATGTTTGAAGCTACTGACTGAATGAAAGGAGCTGGCATCTCACTCTCTTTGAATCTTCTTTATCATGCTAGGATTAGCAGGAAAAAGCAAAAAATTTCAGAATTGCACCTTGCAATGTGGAGATATTACTCTTTGTGCATTTACAATATTCATTGATTTTTGCCATTGAAAAACATGTTTTTCATATACCAGAAATGTTTGAAGCTACTGACTGAATGAAAGGAGCTGGCATCTCACTCTCTTTGAATCTTCTTTATCATGCTAGGATTAGCAGGAAAAAGCAAAAAATTTCAGAATTGCACCTTGCAATGTGGAGATATTACTGTTTGTGCATTTACAATATTCATTGATTTTTGCCATTGAAAAACGTCCAGAAATGTTTGAAGCTACTGACTGAATGAAAGGAGCTGGCATCTCACTCTCTTTGAATCTTCTTTATCATGCTAGGATTAGCAGGAAAAAGCAAAAAATTTCAGAATTGCACCTTGCAATGTGGAGATATTACTGTTTGTGCATTTACAATATTCATTGATTTTTGCCATTGAAAAACATGTTTTTCATATACCAGAAATGTTTGAAGCTACTGACTGAATGAAAGGAGCTGGCATCTCACTCTCTTTGAATCTTCTTTATCATGCTAGGATTAGCAGGAAAAAGCAAAAAATTTCAGAATTGCACCTTGCAATGTGGAGATATTACTGTTTGTGCATTTACAATATTCATTGATTTTTGCCATTGAAAAACGTCCAGAAATGTTTGAAGCTACTGACTGAATGAAAGGAGCTGGCATCTCACTCTCTTTGAATCTTCTTTATCATGCTAGGATTAGCAGGAAAAAGCAAAAAATTTCAGAATTGCACCTTGCAATGTGGAGATATTACTGTTTGTGCATTTACAATATTCATTGATTTTTGCCATTGAAAAACGTTTTTCATATACCAGAAATGTTTGAAGCTACTGACTGAATGAAAGGAGCTGGCATCTCACTCTCTTTGAATCTTTATCATGCTAGGATTAACAGGAAAAAGCTAAAAATTTCAGAATTGCCCCTTGCAATGTGGAGATATTACTGTTTGTGCATTTACAATATTCATTGATTTTTGCCATTGAAAAACATGTTTTTCATATACCAGAAATGTTTGAAGCTACTGACTGAATGAAAGGAGCTGGCATCTCACTCTCTTTGAATCTTCTTTATCATGCTAGGATTAACAGGAAAAAGCAAAAAATTTCAGAATTGCACCTTGCAATGTGGAGATATTACTGTTTGTGCATTTACAATATTCATTGATTTTTGCCATTGAAAAACGTCCAGAAATGTTTGAAGCTACTGACTGAATGAAAGGAGCTGGCATCTCACTCTCTTTGAATCTTCTTTATCATGCTAGGATTAGCAGGAAAAAGCAAAAAATTTCAGAATTGCACCTTGCAATGTGGAGATATTACTGTTTGTGCATTTACAATATTCATTGATTTTTGCCATTGAAAAACATGTTTTTCATATACCAGAAATGTTTGAAGCTACTGACTGAATGAAAGGAGCTGGCATCTCACTCTCTTTGAATCTTCTTTATCATGCTAGGATTAACAGGAAAAAGCAAAAAATTTCAGAATTGCACCTTGCAATGTGGAGATATTACTGTTTGTGCATTTACAATATTCATTGATTTTTGCCATTGAAAAACATGTTTTTCATATACCAGAAATGTTTGAAGATACTGACTGAATGAAAGGAGCTTGGCATCTCACTCTCTTTGAATCTTCTTTATCATGCTAGGATTAACAGGAAAAAGCAAAAAATTTCAGAATTGCACCTTGCAATGTGGAGATATTACTGTTTGTGCATTTACAATATTCATTGATTTTTGCCATTGAAAAACATGTTTTTCATATACCAGAAATGTTTGAAGCTACTGACTGAATGAAAGGAGCTGGCATCTCACTCTCTTTGAATCTTCTTTATCATGCTAGGATTAGCAGGAAAAAGCAAAAAATTTCAGAATTGCACCTTGCAATGTGGAGATATTACTGTTTGTGCATTTACAATATTCATTGATTTTTGCCATTGAAAAACGTCGAGAAATGTTTGAAGCTACTGACTGAATGAAAGCTGGCATCTCACTCTCTTTGAATCTTCTTTATCATGCTAGGATTAGCAGGAAAAAGCAAAAAATTTCAGAATTGCACCTTGCAATGTGGAGATATTACTGTTTGTGCATTTACAATATTCATTGATTTTTGCCATTGAAAAACATGTTTTTCATATACCAGAAATGTTTGAAGCTACTGACTGAATGAAAGGAGCTGGCATCTCACTCTCTTTGAATCTTCTTTATCATGCTAGGATTAACAGGAAAAAGCAAAAAATTTCAGAATTGCACCTTGCAATGTGGAGATATTACTGTTTGTGCATTTACAATATTCATTGATTTTTGCCATTGAAAAACATGTTTTTCATATACCAGAAATGTTTGAAGCTACTGACTGAATGAAAGGAGCTGGCATCTCACTCTCTTTGAATCTTCTTTATCATGCTAGGATTAACAGGAAAAAGCAAAAAATTTCAGAATTGCACCTTGCAATGTGGAGATATTACTGTTTGTGCATTTACAATATTCATTGATTTTTGCCATTGAAAAACGTCCAGAAATGTTTGAAGCTACTGACTGAATGAAAGGAGCTGGCATCTCACTCTCTTTGAATCTTCTTTATCATGCTAGGATTAGCAGGAAAAAGCAAAAAATTTCAGAATTGCACCTTGCAATGTGGAGATATTACTGTTTGTGCATTTACAATATTCATTGATTTTTGCCATTGAAAAACATGTTTTTCATATACCAGAAATGTTTGAAGCTACTGACTGAATGAAAGGAGCTGGCATCTCACTCTCTTTGAATCTTCTTTATCATGCTAGGATTAGCAGGAAAAAGCAAAAAATTTCAGAATTGCACCTTGCAATGTGGAGATATTACTGTTTGTGCATTTACAATATTCATTGATTTTTGCCATTGAAAAACGTCCAGAAATGTTTGAAGCTACTGACTGAATGAAAGGAGCTGGCATCTCACTCTCTTTGAATCTTCTTTATCATGCTAGGATTAACAGGAAAAAGCAAAAAATTTCAGAATTGCACCTTGCAATGTGGAGATATTACTGTTTGTGCATTTACAATATTCATTGATTTTTGCCATTGAAAAACATGTTTTTCATATACCAGAAATGTTTGAAGCT
Source organism: Phyllobates terribilis (assembly GCF_046119375.1). Taxonomy (NCBI): domain Eukaryota; kingdom Metazoa; phylum Chordata; class Amphibia; order Anura; family Dendrobatidae; genus Phyllobates; species Phyllobates terribilis. The sequence goes on along the minus strand of NW_027364211.1, from coordinate 66,804 downwards.
ACTGACTGAATGAAAGGAGCTGGCATCTCACTCTCTTTGAATCTTCTTTATCATGCTAGGATTAGCAGGAAAAAGCAAAAAATTTCAGAATTGCACCTTGCAATGTGGAGATATTACTGTTTGTGCATTTACAATATTCATTGATTTTTGCCATTGAAAAACATGTTTTTCATATACCAGAAATGTTTGAAGCTACTGACTGAATGAAAGGAGCTGGCATCTCACTCTCTTTGAATCTTCTTTATCATGCTAGGATTAGCAGGAAAAAGCAAAAAAATTCAGAATTGCACCTTGCAATGTGGAGATATTACTGTTTGTGCATTTACAATATTCATTGATTTTTGCCATTGAAAAACGTCCAGAAATGTTTGAAGCTACTGACTGAATGAAAGGAGCTGGCATCTCACTCTCTTTGAATCTTCTTTATCATGCTAGGATTAGCAGGAAAAAGCAAAAAATTTCAGAATTGCACCTTGCAATGTGGAGATATTACTGTTTGTGCATTTACAATATTCATTGATTTTTGCCATTGAAAAACGTTTTTCATATACCAGAAATGTTTGAAGCTACTGACTGAATGAAAGGAGCTGGCATCTCACTCTCTTTGAATCTTTATCATGCTAGGATTAACAGGAAAAAGCTAAAAATTTCAGAATTGCACCTTGCAATGTGGAGATATTACTGTTTGTGCATTTACAATATTCATTGATTTTTGCCATTGAAAAACATGTTTTTCATATACCAGAAATGTTTGAAGCTACTGACTGAATGAAAGTAGCTGGCATCTCACTCTCTTTGAATCTTCTTTATCATGCTAGGATTAGCAGGAAAAAGCAAAAAATTTCAGAATTGCACCTTGCAATGTGGAGATATTACTGTTTGTGCATTTACAATATTCATTGATTTTTGCCATTGAAAAACATGTTTTTCATATACCAGAAATGTTTGAAGCTACTGACTGAATGAAAGGAGCTGGCATCTCACTCTCTTTGAATCTTCTTTATCATGCTAGGATTAACAGGAAAAAGCAAAAAATTTCAGAATTGCACCTTGCAATGTGGAGATATTACTGTTTGTGCATTTACAATATTCATTGATTTTTGCCATTGAAAAACGTCCAGAAATGTTTGAAGCTACTGACTGAATGAAAGGAGCTGGCATCTCACTCTCTTTGAATCTTCTTTATCATGCTAGGATTAGCAGGAAAAAGCAAAAAATTTCAGAATTGCACCTTGCAATGTGGAGATATTACTGTTTGTGCATTTACAATATTCATTGATTTTTGCCATTGAAAAACATGTTTTTCATATACCAGAAATGTTTGAAGCTACTGACTGAATGAAAGGAGCTGGCATCTCACTCTCTTTGAATCTTCTTTATCATGCTAGGATTAACAGGAAAAAGCAAAAAATTTCAGAATTGCACCTTGCAATGTGGAGATATTACTGTTTGTGCATTTACAATATTCATTGATTTTTGCCATTGAAAAACATGTTTTTCATATACCAGAAATGTTTGAAGCTACTGACTGAATGAAAGGAGCTTGGCATCTCACTCTCTTTGAATCTTCTTTATCATGCTAGGATTAACAGGAAAAAGCAAAAAATTTCAGAATTGCACCTTGCAATGTGGAGATATTACTGTTTGTGCATTTACAATATTCATTGATTTTTGCCATTGAAAAACATGTTTTTCATATACCAGAAATGTTTGAAGCTACTGACTGAATGAAAGGAGCTGGCATCTCACTCTCTTTGAATCTTCTTTATCATGCTAGGATTAGCAGGAAAAAGCAAAAAATTTCAGAATTGCACCTTGCAATGTGGAGATATTACTGTTTGTGCATTTACAATATTCATTGATTTTTGCCATTGAAAAACGTCGAGAAATGTTTGAAGCTACTGACTGAATGAAAGCTGGCATCTCACTCTCTTTGAATCTTCTTTATCATGCTAGGATTAGCAGGAAAAAGCAAAAAATTTCAGAATTGCACCTTGCAATGTGGAGATATTACTGTTTGTGCATTTACAATATTCATTGATTTTTGCCATTGAAAAACATGTTTTTCATATACCAGAAATGTTTGAAGCTACTAACTGAATGAAAGGAGCTGGCATCTCACTCTCTTTGAATCTTCTTTATCATGCTAGGATTAACAGGAAAAAGCAAAAAATTTCAGAATTGCACCTTGCAATGTGGAGATATTACTGTTTGTGCATTTACAATATTCATTGATTTTTGCCATTGAAAAACATGTTTTTCATATACCAGAAATGTTTGAAGCTACTGACTGAATGAAAGGAGCTGGCATCTCACTCTCTTTGAATCTTCTTTATCATGCTAGGATTAACAGGAAAAAGCAAAAAATTTCAGAATTGCACCTTGCAATGTGGAGATATTACTGTTTGTGCATTTACAATATTCATTGATTTTTGCCATTGAAAAACGTCCAGAAATGTTTGAAGCTACTGACTGAATGAAAGGAGCTGGCATCTCACTCTCTTTGAATCTTCTTTATCATGCTAGGATTAGCAGGAAAAAGCAAAAAATTTCAGAATTGCACCTTGCAATGTGGAGATATTACTGTTTGTGCATTTACAATATTCATTGATTTTTGCCATTGAAAAACATGTTTTTCATATACCAGAAATGTTTGAAGCTACTGACTGAATGAAAGGAGCTGGCATCTCACTCTCTTTGAATCTTCTTTATCATGCTAGGATTAGCAGGAAAAAGCAAAAAATTTCAGAATTGCACCTTGCAATGTGGAGATATTACTGTTTGTGCATTTACAATATTCATTGATTTTTGCCATTGAAAAACGTCCAGAAATGTTTGAAGCTACTGACTGAATGAAAGGAGCTGGCATCTCACTCTCTTTGAATCTTCTTTATCATGCTAGGATTAACAGGAAAAAGCAAAAAATTTCAGAATTGCACCTTGCAATGTGGAGATATTACTGTTTGTGCATTTACAATATTCATTGATTTTTGCCATTGAAAAACATGTTTTTCATATACCAGAAATGTTTGAAGCTACTGACTGAATGAAAGGAGCTGGCATCTCACTCTCTTTGAATCTTCTTTATCATGCTAGGATTAGCAGGAAAAAGCAAAAAATTTCAGAATTGCACCTTGCAATGTGGAGATATTACTGTTTGTGCATTTACAATATTCATTGATTTTTGCCATTGAAAAACGTCCAGAAATGTTTGAAGCTACTGACTGAATGAAAGGAGCTTGGCATCTCACTCTCTTTGAATCTTCTTTATCATGCTAGGATTAGCAGGAAAAAGCAAAAAATTTCAGAATTGCACCTTGCAATGTGGAGATATTACTGTTTGTGCATTCACAATATTCATTGATTTTTGCCATTGAAAAACGTTTTTCATATACCAGAAATGTTTGAAGCTACTGACTGAATGAAAGGAGCTGGCATCTCACTCTCTTTGAATCTTCTTTATCATGCTAGGATTAGCAGGAAAAAGCAAAAAATTTCAGAATTGCACCTTGCAATGTGGAGATATTACTGTTTGTGCATTTACAATATTCATTGATTTTTGCCATTGAAAAACGTCCAGAAATGTTTAAAGCTACTGACTGAATGAAAGGAGCTGGCATCTCACTCTCTTTGAATCTTCTTTATCATGCTAGGATTAGCAGGAAAAAGCAAAAAATTTCAGAATTGCACCTTGCAATGTGGAGATATTACTGTTTGTGCATTTACAATATTCATTGATTTTTGCCATTGAAAAACGTCCAGAAATGTTTGAAGCTACTGACTGAATGAAAGGAGCTGGCATCTCACTCTCTTTGAATCTTCTTTATCATGCTAGGATTAGCAGGAAAAAGCAAAAAAATTCAGAATTGCACCTTGCAATGTGGAGATAATACTGTTTGTGCATTTACAATATTCATTGATTTTTGCCATTGAAAAACATGTTTTTCATATACCAGAAATGTTTGAAGCTACTGACTGAATGAAAGGAGCTGGCATCTCACTCTCTTTGAATCTTCTTTATCATGCTAGGATTAGCAGAAAAAAGCAAAAAATTTCAGAATTGCACCTTGCAATGTGGAGATATTACTGTTTGTGCATTTACAATATTCATTGATTTTTGCCATTGAAAAACATGTTTTTCATATACCAGAAATGTTTGAAGCTACTGACTGAATGAAAGGAGCTGGCATCTCACTCTCTTTGAATCTTCTTTATCATGCTAGGATTAACAGGAAAAAGCAAAAAATTTCAGAATTGCACCTTGCAATGTGGAGATATTACTGTTTGTGCATTTACAATATTCATTGATTTTTGCCATTGAAAAACATGTTTTTCATATACCAGAAATGTTTGAAGCTACTGACTGAATGAAAGGAGCTGGCATCTCACTCTCTTTGAATCTTCTTTATCATGCTAGGATTAACAGGAAAAAGCAAAAAATTTCAGAATTGCACCTTGCAATGTGGAGATATTACTGTTTGTGCATTTACAATATTCATTGATTTTTGCCATTGAAAAACATGTTTTTCATATACCAGAAATGTTTGAAGCTACTGACTGAATGAAAGGAGCTGGCATCTCACTCTCTTTGAATCTTCTTTATCATGCTAGGATTAGCATGAAAAAGCAAAAAATTTCAGAATTGCACCTTGCAATGTGGAGACATTACTGTTTGTGCATTTACAATATTCATTGATTTTTGCCATTGAAAAACGTCCAGAAATGTTTGAAGCTACTGACTGAATGAAAGGAGCTGGCATCTCACTCTCTTTGAATCTTCTTTATCATGCTAGGATTAGCAGGAAAAAGCAAAAAATTTCAGAATTGCACCTTGCAATGTGGAGATATTACTGTTTGTGCATTTACAATATTCATTGATTTTTGCCATTGAAAAACATGTTTTTCATATACCAGAAATGTTTGAAGCTACTGACTGAATGAAAGGAGCTGGCATCTCACTCTCTTTGAATCTTCTTTATCATGCTAGGATTAGCAGAAAAAAGCAAAAAAAATCAGAATTGCACCTTGCAATGTGGAGATATTACAGTTTGTGCATTTACAATATTCATTGATTTTTTGCCATTGAAAAACATGTTTTTCATATACCAGAAATGTTTGAAGCTACTGACTGAATGAAAGGAGCTGGCATCTCACTCTCTTTGAATCTTCTTTATCATGCTAGGATTAACAGGAAAAAGCAAAAAATTTCAGAATTGCACCTTGCAATGTGGAGATATTACTGTTTGTGCATTTACAATATTCATTGATTTTTGCCATTGAAAAACATGTTTTTCATATACCAGAAATGTTTGAAGCTACTGACTGAATGAAAGGAGCTGGCATCTCACTCTCTTTGAATCTTCTTTATCATGCTAGGATTAACAGGAAAAAGCAAAAAATTTCAGAATTGCACCTTGCAATGTGGAGATATTACTGTTTGTGCATTTACAATATTCATTGATTTTTGCCATTGAAAAACATGTTTGTCATATACCAGAAATGTTTGAAGCTACTGACTGAATGAAAGGAGCTTGGCATCTCACTCTCTTTGAATCTTCTTTATCATGCTAGGATTAACAGGAAAAAGCAAAAAATTTCAGAATTGCACCTTGCAATGTGGAGATATTACTGTTTGTGCATTTACAATATTCATTGATTTTTGCCATTGAAAAACATGTTTTTCATATACCAGAAATGTTTGAAGCTACTGACTGAATGAAAGGAGCTGGCATCTCACTCTCTTTGAATCTTCTTTATCATGCTAGGATTAACAGGAAAAAGCAAAAAATTTCAGAATTGCACCTTGCAATGTGGAGATATTACTGTTTGTGCATTTACAATATTCAATGATTTTTGCCATTGAAAAACATGTTTTTCATATACCAGAAATGTTTGAAGCTACTGACTGAATGAAAGGAGCTGGCATCTCACTCTCTTTGAATCTTCTTTATCATGCTAGGATTAACAGGAAAAAGCAAAAAATTTCAGAATTGCACCTTGCAATGTGGAGATATTACTGTTTGTGCATTTACAATATTCATTGATTTTTGCCATTGAAAAACGTCCAGAAATGTTTGAAGCTACTGACTGAATGAAAGGAGCTGGCATCTCACTCTCTTTGAATCTTCTTTATCATGCTAGGATTAGCAGGAAAAAGCAAAAAATTTCAGAATTGCACCTTGCAATGTGGAGATATTACTGTTTGTGCATTTACAATATTCATTGATTTTTGCCATTGAAAAACATGTTTTTCATATACCAGAAATGTTTGAAGCTACTGACTGAATGAAAGGAGCTGGCATCTCACTCTCTTTGAATCTTCTTTATCATGCTAGGATTAGCAGGAAAAAGCAAAAAATTTCAGAATTGCACCTTGCAATGTGGAGATATTACTGTTTGTGCATTTACAATATTCATTGATTTTTGCCATTGAAAAACGTCCAGAAATGTTTGAAGCTACTGACTGAATGAAAGGAGCTGGCATCTCACTCTCTTTGAATCTTCTTTATCATGCTAGGATTAACAGGAAAAAGAAAAAAATTTCAGAATTGCACCTTGCAATGTGGAGATATTACTGTTTGTGCATTTACAATATTCATTGATTTTTGCCATTGAAAAACATGTTTTTCATATACCAGAAATGTTTGAAGCTACTGACTGAATGAAAGGAGCTGGCATCTCACTCTCTTTGAATCTTCTTTATCATGCTAGGATTAACAGGAAAAAGCAAAAAATTTCAGAATTGCACCTTGCAATGTGGAGATATTACTGTTTGTGCATTTACAATATTCATTGATTTTTGCCATTGAAAAACGTCCAGAAATGTTTGAAGCTACTGACTGAATGAAAGGAGCTGGCATCTCACTCTCTTTGAATCTTCTTTATCATGCTAGGATTAGCAGGAAAAAGCAAAAAATTTCAGAATTGCACCTTGCAATGTGGAGATATTACTGTTTGTGCATTTACAATATTCATTGATTTTTGCCATTGAAAAACATGTTTTTCATATACCAGAAATGTTTGAAGCTACTGACTGAATGAAAGGAGCTGGCATCTCACTCTCTTTGAATCTTCTTTATCATGCTAGGATTAGCAGGAAAAAGCAAAAAATTTCAGAATTGCACCTTGCAATGTGGAGATATTACTGTTTGTGCATTTACAATATTCATTGATTTTTGCCATTGAAAAACGTCCAGAAATGTTTGAAGCTACTGACTGAATGAAAGGAGCTGGCATCTCACTCTCTTTGAATCTTCTTTATCATGCTAGGATTAGCAGGAAAAAGCAAAAAATTTCAGAATTGCACCTTGCAATGTGGAGATATTACTGTTTGTGCATTTACAATATTCATTGATTTTTGCCATTGAAAAACGTTTTTCATATACCAGAAATGTTTGAAGCTACTGACTGAATGAAAGGAGCTGGCATCTCACTCTCTTTGAATCTTTATCATGCTAGGATTAACAGGAAAAAGCTAAAAATTTCAGAATTGCACCTTGCAATGTGGAGATATTACTGTTTGTGCATTTACAATATTCATTGATTTTTGCCATTGAAAAACATGTTTTTCATATACCAGAAATGTTTGAAGCTACTGACTGAATGAAAGTAGCTGGCATCTCACTCTCTTTGAATCTTCTTTATCATGCTAGGATTAGCAGGAAAAAGCAAAAAATTTCAGAATTGCACCTTGCAATGTGGAGATATTACTGTTTGTGCATTTACAATATTCATTGATTTTTGCCATTGAAAAACATGTTTTTCATATACCAGAAATGTTTGAAGCTACTGACTGAATGAAAGGAGCTGGCATCTCACTCTCTTTGAATCTTCTTTATCATGCTAGGATTAACAGGAAAAAGCAAAAAATTTCAGAATTGCACCTTGCAATGTGGAGATATTACTGTTTGTGCATTTACAATATTCATTGATTTTTGCCATTGAAAAACGTCCAGAAATGTTTGAAGCTACTGACTGAATGAAAGGAGCTGGCATCTCACTCTCTTTGAATCTTCTTTATCATGCTAGGATTAGCAGGAAAAAGCAAAAAATTTCAGAATTGCACCTTGCAATGTGGAGATATTACTGTTTGTGCATTTACAATATTCATTGATTTTTGCCATTGAAAAACATGTTTTTCATATACCAGAAATGTTTGAAGCTACTGACTGAATGAAAGGAGCTGGCATCTCACTCTCTTTGAATCTTCTTTATCATGCTAGGATTAACAGGAAAAAGCAAAAAATTTCAGAATTGCACCTTGCAATGTGGAGATATTACTGTTTGTGCATTTACAATATTCATTGATTTTTGCCATTGAAAAACATGTTTTTCATATACCAGAAATGTTTGAAGCTACTGACTGAATGAAAGGAGCTTGGCATCTCACTCTCTTTGAATCTTCTTTATCATGCTAGGATTAACAGGAAAAAGCAAAAAATTTCAGAATTGCACCTTGCAATGTGGAGATATTACTGTTTGTGCATTTACAATATTCATTGATTTTTGCCATTGAAAAACATGTTTTTCATATACCAGAAATGTTTGAAGCTACTGACTGAATGAAAGGAGCTGGCATCTCACTCTCTTTGATTCTTCTTTATCATGCTAGGATTAGCAGGAAAAAGCAAAAAATTTCAGAATTGCACCTTGCAATGTGGAGATATTACTGTTTGTGCATTTACAATATTCATTGATTTTTGCCATTGAAAAACGTCGAGAAATGTTTGAAGCTACTGACTGAATGAAAGCTGGCATCTCACTCTCTTTGAATCTTCTTTATCATGCTAGGATTAGCAGGAAAAAGCAAAAAATTTCAGAATTGCACCTTGCAATGTGGAGATATTACTGTTTGTGCATTTACAATATTCATTGATTTTTGCCATTGAAAAACATGTTTTTCATATACCAGAAATGTTTGAAGCTACTGACTGAATGAAAGGAGCTGGCATCTCACTCTCTTTGAATCTTCTTTATCATGCTAGGATTAACAGGAAAAAGCAAAAAATTTCAGAATTGCACCTTGCAATGTGGAGATATTACTGTTTGTGCATTTACAATATTCATTGATTTTTGCCATTGAAAAACATGTTTTTCATATACCAGAAATGTTTGAAGCTACTGACTGAATGAAAGGAGCTGGCATCTCACTCTCTTTGAATCTTCTTTATCATGCTAGGATTAACAGGAAAAAGCAAAAAATTTCAGAATTGCACCTTGCAATGTGGAGATATTACTGTTTGTGCATTTACAATATTCATTGATTTTTGCCATTGAAAAACGTCCAGAAATGTTTGAAGCTACTGACTGAATGAAAGGAGCTGGCATCTCACTCTCTTTGAATCTTCTTTATCATGCTAGGATTAGCAGGAAAAAGCAAAAAATTTCAGAATTGCACCTTGCAATGTGGAGATATTACTGTTTGTGCATTTACAATATTCATTGATTTTTGCCATTGAAAAACATGTTTTTCATATACCAGAAATGTTTGAAGCTACTGACTGAATGAAAGGAGCTGGCATCTCACTCTCTTTGAATCTTCTTTATCATGCTAGGATTAGCAGGAAAAAGCAAAAAATTTCAGAATTGCACCTTGCAATGTGGAGATATTACTGTTTGTGCATTTACAATATTCATTGATTTTTGCCATTGAAAAACGTCCAGAAATGTTTGAAGCTACTGACTGAATGAAAGGAGCTGGCATCTCACTCTCTTTGAATCTTCTTTATCATGCTAGGATTAACAGGAAAAAGCAAAAAATTTCAGAATTGCACCTTGCAATGTGGAGATATTACTGTTTGTGCATTTACAATATTCATTGATTTTTGCCATTGAAAAACATGTTTTTCATATACCAGAAATGTTTGAAGCTACTGACTGAATGAAAGGAGCTGGCATCTCACTCTCTTTGAATCTTCTTTATCATGCTAGGATTAACAGGAAAAAGCAAAAAATTTCAGAATTGCACCTTGCAATGTGGAGATATTACTGTTTGTGCATTTACAATATTCATTGATTTTTGCCATTGAAAAACGTCCAGAAATGTTTGAAGCTACTGACTGAATGAAAGGAGCTGGCATCTCACTCTCTTTGAATCTTCTTTATCATGCTAGGATTAGCAGGAAAAAGCAAAAAATTTCAGAATTGCACCTTGCAATGTGGAGATATTACTGTTTGTGCATTTACAATATTCATTGATTTTTGCCATTGAAAAACATGTTTTTCATATACCAGAAATGTTTGAAGCTACTGACTGAATGAAAGGAGCTGGCATCTCACTCTCTTTGAATCTTCTTTATCATGCTAGGATTAGCAGGAAAAAGCAAAAAATTTCAGAATTGCACCTTGCAATGTGGAGATATTACTGTTTGTGCATTTACAATATTCATTGATTTTTGCCATTGAAAAACGTCCAGAAATGTTTGAAGCTACTGACTGAATGAAAGGAGCTGGCATCTCACTCTCTTTGAATCTTCTTTATCATGCTAGGATTAACAGGAAAAAGCAAAAAATTTCAGAATTGCACCTTGCAATGTGGAGATATTACTGTTTGTGCATTTACAATATTCATTGATTTTTGCCATTGAAAAACATGTTTTTCATATACCAGAAATGTTTGAAGCTACTGACTGAATGAAAGGAGCTGGCATCTCACTCTCTTTGAATCTTCTTTATCATGCTAGGATTAACAGGAAAAAGCAAAAAATTTCAGAATTGCACCTTGCAATGTGGAGATATTACTGTTTGTGCATTTACAATATTCATTGATTTTTGCCATTGAAAAACGTCCAGAAATGTTTGAAGCTACTGACTGAATGAAAGGAGCTGGCATCTCACTCTCTTTGAATCTTCTTTATCATGCTAGGATTAGCAGGAAAAAGCAAAAAATTTCAGAATTGCACCTTGCAATGTGGAGATATTACTGTTTGTGCATTTACAATATTCATTGATTTTTGCCATTGAAAAACATGTTTTTCATATACCAGAAATGTTTGAAGCTACTGACTGAATGAAAGGAGCTGGCATCTCACTCTCTTTGAATCTTCTTTATCATGCTAGGATTAGCAGGAAAAAGCAAAAAATTTCAGAATTGCACCTTGCAATGTGGAGATATTACTGTTTGTGCATTTACAATATTCATTGATTTTTGCCATTGAAAAACGTCCAGAAATGTTTGAAGCTACTGACTGAATGAAAGGAGCTTGGCATCTCACTCTCTTTGAATCTTCTTTATCATGCTAGGATTAGCAGGAAAAAGCAAAAAATTTCAGAATTGCACCTTGCAATGTGGAGATATTACTGTTTGTGCATTCACAATATTCATTGATTTTTGCCATTGAAAAACGTTTTTCATATACCAGAAATGTTTGAAGCTACTGACTGAATGAAAGGAGCTGGCATCTCACTCTCTTTGAATCTTCTTTATCATGCTAGGATTAGCAGGAAAAAGCAAAAAATTTCAGAATTGCACCTTGCAATGTGGAGATATTACTGTTTGTGCATTTACAATATTCATTGATTTTTGCCATTGAAAAACGTCCAGAAATGTTTAAAGCTACTGACTGAATGAAAGGAGCTGGCATCTCACTCTCTTTGAATCTTCTTTATCATGCTAGGATTAGCAGGAAAAAGCAAAAAATTTCAGAATTGCACCTTGCAATGTGGAGATATTACTGTTTGTGCATTTACAATATTCATTGATTTTTGCCATTGAAAAACGTCCAGAAATGTTTGAAGCTACTGACTGAATGAAAGGAGCTGGCATCTCACTCTCTTTGAATCTTCTTTATCATGCTAGGATTAGCAGGAAAAAGCAAAAAAATTCAGAATTGCACCTTGCAATGTGGAGATATTACTGTTTGTGCATTTACAATATTCATTGATTTTTGCCATTGAAAAACATGTTTTTCATATACCAGAAATGTTTGAAGCTACTGACTGAATGAAAGGAGCTGGCATCTCACTCTCTTTGAATCTTCTTCATCATGCTAGGATTAGCAGGAAAAAGCAAAAAATTTCAGAATTGCACCTTGCAATGTGGAGATATTACTGTTTGTGCATTTACAATATTCATTGATTTTTGCCATTGAAAAACATGTTTTTCATATACCAGAAATGTTTGAAGCTACTGACTGAATGAAAGGAGCTGGCATCTCACTCTCTTTGAATCTTCTTTATCATGCTAGGATTAACAGGAAAAAGCAAAAAATTTCAGAATTGCACCTTGCAATGTGGAGATATTACTGTTTGTGCATTTACAATTTTCATTGATTTTTGCCATTGAAAAACATGTTTTTCATATACCAGAAATGTTTGAAGCTACTGACTGAATGAAAGGAGCTGGCATCTCACTCTCTTTGAATCTTCTTTATCATGCTAGGATTAACAGGAAAAAGCAAAAAATTTCAGAATTGCACCTTGCAATGTGGAGATATTACTGTTTGTGCATTTACAATATTCATTGATATTTGCCATTGAAAAACATGTTTTTCATATACCAGAAATGTTTGAAGCTACTGACTGAATGAAAGGAGCTGGCATCTCACTCTCTTTGAATCTTCTTTATCATGCTAGGATTAGCATGAAAAAGCAAAAAATTTCAGAATTGCACCTTGCAATGTGGAGACATTACTGTTTGTGCATTTACAATATTCATTGATTTTTGCCATTGAAAAACGTCCAGAAATGTTTGAAGCTACTGACTGAATGAAAGGAGCTGGCATCTCACTCTCTTTGAATCTTCTTTATCATGCTAGGATTAGCAGGAAAAAGCAAAAAATTTCAGAATTGCACCTTGCAATGTGGAGATATTACTGTTTGTGCATTTACAATATTCATTGATTTTTGCCATTGAAAAACATGTTTTTCATATACCAGAAATGTTTGAAGCTACTGACTGAATGAAAGGAGCTGGCATCTCACTCTCTTTGAATCTTCTTTATCATGCTAGGATTAGCAGAAAAAAGCAAAAAAAATCAGAATTGCACCTTGCAATGTGGAGATATTACTGTTTGTGCATTTACAATATTCATTGATTTTTTGCCATTGAAAAACATGTTTTTCATATACCAGAAATGTTTGAAGCTACTGACTGAATGAAAGGAGCTGGCATCTCACTCTCTTTGAATCTTCTTTATCATGCTAGGATTAACAGGAAAAAGCAAAAAATTTCAGAATTGCACCTTGCAATGTGGAGATATTACTGTTTGTGCATTTACAATATTCATTGATTTTTGCCATTGAAAAACATGTTTTTCATATACCAGAAATGTTTGAAGCTACTGACTGAATGAAAGGAGCTGGCATCTCACTCTCTTTGAATCTTCTTTATCATGCTAGGATTAACAGGAAAAAGCAAAAAATTTCAGAATTGCACCTTGCAATGTGGAGATATTACTGTTTGTGCATTTACAATATTCATTGATTTTTGCCATTGAAAAACATGTTTTTCATATACCAGAAATGTTTGAAGCTACTGACTGAATGAAAGGAGCTTGGCATCTCACTCTCTTTGAATCTTCTTTATCATGCTAGGATTAACAGGAAAAAGCAAAAAATTTCAGAATTGCACCTTGCAATGTGGAGATATTACTGTTTGCGCATTTACAATATTCATTGATTTTTGCCATTGAAAAACATGTTTTTCATATACCAGAAATGTTTGAAGCTACTGACTGAATGAAAGGAGCTGGCATCTCACTCTCTTTGAATCTTCTTTATCATGCTAGGATTAGCAGGAAAAAGCAAAAAATTTCAGAATTGCACCTTGCAATGTGGAGATATTACTGTTTGTGCATTTACAATATTCATTGATTTTTGCCATTGAAAAACGTCGAGAAATGTTTGAAGCTACTGACTGAATGAAAGCTGGCATCTCACTCTCTTTTAATCTTCTTTATCATGCTAGGATTAGCAGGAAAAAGCAAAAAATTTCAGAATTGCACCTTGCAATGTGGAGATATTACTGTTTGTGCATTTACAATATTCATTGATTTTTGCCATTGAAAAACATGTTTTTCATATACCAGAAATGTTTGAAGCTACTGACTGAATGAAAGGAGCTGGCATCTCACTCTCTTTGAATCTTCTTTATCATGCTAGGATTAACAGGAAAAAGCAAAAAATTTCAGAATTGCACCTTGCAATGTGGAGATATTACTGTTTGTGCATTTACAATATTCATTGATTTTTGCCATTGAAAAACATGTTTTTCATATACCAGAAATGTTTGAAGCTACTGACTGAATGAAAGGAGCTGGCATCTCACTCTCTTTGAATCTTCTTTATCATGCTAGGATTAACAGGAAAAAGCAAAAAATTTCAGAATTGCACCTTGCAATGTGGAGATATTACTGTTTGTGTATTTACAATATTCATTGATTTTTGCCATTGAAAAACGTCCAGAAATGTTTGAAGCTACTGACTGAATGAAAGGAGCTGGCATCTCACTCTCTTTGAATCTTCTTTATCATGCTAGGATTAGCAGGAAAAAGCAAAAAATTTCAGAATTGCACCTTGCAATGTGGAGATATTACTGTTTGTGCATTTACAATATTCATTGATTTTTGCCATTGAAAAACATGTTTTTCATATACCAGAAATGTTTGAAGCTACTGACTGAATGAAAGGAGCTGGCATCTCACTCTCTTTGAATCTTCTTTATCATGCTAGGATTAGCAGGAAAAAGCAAAAAATTTCAGAATTGCACCTTGCAATGTGGAGATATTACTGTTTGTGCATTTACAATATTCATTGATTTTTGCCATTGAAAAACGTCCAGAAATGTTTGAAGCTACTGACTGAATGAAAGGAGCTGGCATCTCACTCTCTTTGAATCTTCTTTATCATGCTAGGATTAACAGGAAAAAGCAAAAAATTTCAGAATTGCACCTTGCAATGTGGAGATATTACTGTTTGTGCATTTACAATATTCATTGATTTTTGCCATTGAAAAACATGTTTTTCATATACCAGAAATGTTTGAAGCTACTGACTGAATGAAAGGAGCTGGCATCTCACTCTCTTTGAATCTTCTTTATCATGCTAGGATTAACAGGAAAAAGCTAAAAATTTCAGAATTGCACCATGCAATGTGGAGATATTACTGTTTGTGCATTTACAATATTCATTGATTTTTGCCATTGAAAAACATGTTTTTCATATACCAGAAATGTTTGAAGCTACTGACTGAATGAAAGGAGCTGGCATCTCACTCTCTTTGAATCTTCTTTATCATGCTAGGATTAGCAGGAAAAAGCAAAAAATTTCAGAATTGCACCTTGCAATGTGGAGATATTACTGTTTGTGCATTTACAATATTCATTGATTTTTGCCATTGAAAAACATGTTTTTCATATACCAGAAATGTTTGAAGCTACTGACTGAATGAAAGGAGCTGGCATCTCACTCTCTTTGAATCTTCTTTATCATGCTAGGATTAGCAGGAAAAAGCAAAAAATTTCAGAATTGCACCTTGCAATGTGGAGATATTACTGTTTGTGCATTTACAATATTCATTGATTTTTGCCATTGAAAAACATGTTTTTCATATACCAGAAATGTTTGAAGCTACTGACTGAATGAAAGGAGCTGGCATCTCACTCTCTTTGAATCTTCTTTATCATGCTAGGATTAGCATGAAAAAGCAAAAAATTTCAGAATTGCACCTTGCAATGTGGAGACATTACTGTTTGTGCATTTACAATATTCATTCATTTTTGCCATTGAAAAACGTCCAGAAATGTTTGAAGCTACTGACTGAATGAAAGGAGCTGGCATCTCACTCTCTTTGAATCTTCTTTATCATGCTAGGATTAGCAGGAAAAAGCAAAAAATTTCAGAATTGCACCTTGCAATGTGGAGATATTACTGTTTGTGCATTTACAATATTCATTGATTTTTGCCATTGAAAAACATGTTTTTCATATACCAGAAATGTTTGAAGCTACTGACTGAATGAAAGGAGCTGGCATCTCACTCTCTTTGAATCTTCTTTATCATGCTAGGATTAGCAGAAAAAAGCAAAAAAAATCAGAATTGCACCTTGCAATGTGGAGATATTACTGTTTGTGCATTTACAATATTCATTGATTTTTTGCCATTGAAAAACATGTTTTTCATATACCAGAAATGTTTGAAGCTACTGACTGAATGAAAGGAGCTGGCATCTCACTCTCTTTGAATCTTCTTTATCATGCTAGGATTAACAGGAAAAAGCAAAAAATTTCAGAATTGCACCTTGCAATGTGGAGATATTACTGTTTGTGCATTTACAATATTCATTGATTTTTGCCATTGAAAAACATGTTTTTCATATACCAGAAATGTTTGAAGCTACTGACTGAATGAAAGGAGCTGGCATCTCACTCTCTTTGAATCTTCTTTATCATGCTAGGATTAACAGGAAAAAGCAAAAAATTTCAGAATTGCACCTTGCAATGTGGAGATATTACTGTTTGTGCATTTACAATATTCATTGATTTTTGCCATTGAAAAACATGTTTTTCATATACCAGAAATGTTTGAAGCTACTGACTGAATGAAAGGAGCTTGGCATCTCACTCTCTTTGAATCTTCTTTATCATGCTAGGATTAACAGGAAAAAGCAAAAAATTTCAGAATTGCACCTTGCAATGTGGAGATATTACTGTTTGTGCATTTACAATATTCATTGATTTTTGCCATTGAAAAACATGTTTTTCATATACCAGAAATGTTTGAAGCTACTGACTGAATGAAAGGAGCTGGCATCTCACTCTCTTTGAATCTTCTTTATCATGCTAGGATTAGCAGGAAAAAGCAAAAAATTTCAGAATTGCACCTTGCAATGTGGAGATATTACTGTTTGTGCATTTACAATATTCATTGATTTTTGCCATTGAAAAACGTCTAGAAATGTTTGAAGCTACTGACTGAATGAAAGCTGGCATCTCACTCTCTTTGAATCTTCTTTATCATGCTAGGATTAGCAGGAAAAAGCAAAAAATTTCAGAATTGCACCTTGCAATGTGGAGATATTACTGTTTGTGCATTTACAATATTCATTGATTTTTGCCATTGAAAAACATGTTTTTCATATACCAGAAATGTTTGAAGCTACTGACTGAATGAAAGGAGCTGGCATCTCACTCTCTTTGAATCTTCTTTATCATGCTAGGATTAACAGGAAAAAGCAAAAAATTTCAGAATTGCACCTTGCAATGTGGAGATATTACTGTTTGTGCATTTACAATATTCATTGATTTTTGCCATTGAAAAACATGTTTTTCATATACCAGAAATGTTTGAAGCTACTGACTGAATGAAAGGAGCTGGCATCTCACTCTCTTTGAATCTTCTTTATCATGCTAGGATTAACAGGAAAAAGCAAAAAATTTCAGAATTGCACCTTGCAATGTGGAGATATTACTGTTTGTGCATTTACAATATTCATTGATTTTTGCCATTGAAAAACGTCCAGAAATGTTTGAAGCTACTGACTGAATGAAAGGAGCTGGCATCTCACTCTCTTTGAATCTTCTTTATCATGCTAGGATTAGCAGGAAAAAGCAAAAAATTTCAGAATTGCACCTTGCAATGTGGAGATATTACTGTTTGTGCATTTACAATATTCATTGATTTTTGCCATTGAAAAACATGTTTTTCATATACCAGAAATGTTTGAAGCTACTGACTGAATGAAAGGAGCTGGCATCTCACTCTCTTTGAATCTTCTTTATCATGCTAGGATTAGCAGGAAAAAGCAAAAAATTTCAGAATTGCACCTTGCAATGTGGAGATATTACTGTTTGTGCATTTACAATATTCATTGATTTTTGCCATTGAAAAACGTCCAGAAATGTTTGAAGCTACTGACTGAATGAAAGGAGCTGGCATCTCACTCTCTTTGAATCTTCTTTATCATGCTAGGATTAACAGGAAAAAGCAAAAAATTTCAGAATTGCACCTTGCAATGTGGAGATATTACTGTTTGTGCATTTACAATATTCATTGATTTTTGCCATTGAAAAACATGTTTTTCATATACCAGAAATGTTTGAAGCTACTGACTGAATGAAAGGAGCTGGCATCTCACTCTCTTTGAATCTTCTTTATCATGCTAGGATTAACAGGAAAAAGCAAAAAATTTCAGAATTGCACCTTGCAATGTGGAGATATTACTGTTTGTGCATTTACAATATTCATTGATTTTTGCCATTGAAAAACATCCAGAAATGTTTGAAGCTACTGACTGAATGAAAGGAGCTGGCATCTCACTCTCTTTGAATCTTCTTTATCATGCTAGGATTAGCAGGAAAAAGCAAAAAATTTCAGAATTGCACCTTGCAATGTGGAGATATTACTGTTTGTGCATTTACAATATTCATTGATTTTTGCCATTGAAAAACATGTTTTTCATATACCAGAAATGTTTGAAGCTACTGACTGAATGAAAGGAGCTGGCATCTCACTCTCTTTGAATCTTCTTTATCATGCTAGGATTAGCAGGAAAAAGCAAAAAATTTCAGAATTGCACCTTGCAATGTGGAGATATTACTGTTTGTGCATTTACAATATTCATTGATTTTTGCCATTGAAAAACATGTTTTTCATATACCAGAAATGTTTGAAGCTACTGACTGAATGAAAGGAGCTGGCATCTCACTCTCTTTGAATCTTCTTTATCATGCTAGGATTAACAGGAAAAAGCAAAAAATTTCAGAATTGCACCTTGCAATGTGGAGATATTACTGTTTGTGCATTTACAATATTCATTGATTTTTGCCATTGAAAAACATGTTTTTCATATACCAGAAATGTTTGAAGCTACTGACTGAATGAAAGGAGCTGGCATCTCACTCTCTTTGAATCTTCTTTATCATGCTAGGATTAGCAGGAAAAAGCAAAAAATTTCAGAATTGCACCTTGCAATGTGGAGATATTACTGTTTGTGCATTTACAATATTCATTGATTTTTGCCATTGAAAAACGTCCAGAAATGTTTGAAGCTACTGACTGAATGAAAGGAGCTGGCATCTCACTCTCTTTGAATCTTCTTTATCATGCTAGGATTAGCAGGAAAAAGCAAAAAATTTCAGAATTGCACCTTGCAATGTGGAGATATTACTGTTTGTGCATTTACAATATTCATTGATTTTTGCCATTGAAAAACATGTTTTTCATATACCAGAAATGTTTGAAGCTACTGACTGAATGAAAGGAGCTGGCATCTCACTCTCTTTGAATCTTCTTTATCATGCTAGGATTAACAGGAAAAAGCAAAAAATTTCAGAATTGCACCTTGCAATGTGGAGATATTACTGTTTGTGCATTTACAATATTCATTGATTTTTGCCATTGAAAAACGTCCAGAAATGTTTGAAGCTACTGACTGAATGAAAGGAGCTGGCATCTCACTCTCTATGAATCTTCTTTATCATGCTAGGATTAGCAGGAAAAAGCAAAAAATTTCAGAATTGCACCTTGCAATGTGGAGATATTACTGTTTGTGCATTTACAATATTCATTGATTTTTGCCATTGAAAAACATGTTTTTCATATACCAGAAATGTTTGAAGCTACTGACTGAATGAAAGGAGCTGGCATCTCACTCTCTTTGAATCTTCTTTATCATGCTAGGATTAGCAGGAAAAAGCAAAAAATTTCAGAATTGCACCTTGCAATGTGGAGATATTACTGTTTGTGCATTTACAATATTCATTGATTTTTGCCATTGAAAAACGTCCAGAAATGTTTGAAGCTACTGACTGAATGAAAGGAGCTGGCATCTCACTCTCTTTGAATCTTCTTTATCATGCTAGGATTAGCAGGAAAAAGCAAAAAATTTCAGAATTGCACCTTGCAATGTGGAGATATTACTGTTTGTGCATTTACAATATTCAATGATTTTTGCCATTGAAAAACATGTTTTTCATATACCAGAAATGTTTGAAGCTACTGACTGAATGAAAGGAGCTGGCATCTCACTCTCTTTGAATCTTCTTTATCATGCTAGGATTAGCAGGAAAAAGCAAAAAATTTCAGAATTGCACCTTGCAATGTGGAGATATTACTGTTTGTGCATTTACAATATTCATTGATTTTTGCCATTGAAAAACGTCCAGAAATGTTTGAAGCTACTGACTGAATGAAAGGAGCTGGCATCTCACTCTCTTTGAATCTTCTTTATCATGCTAGGATTAGCAGGAAAAGGCAAAAAATTTCAGAATTGCACCTTGCAATGTGGAGATATTACTGTTTGTGCATTTACAATATTCATTGATTTTTGCCATTGAAAAACGTTTTTCATATACCAGAAATGTTTGAAGCTACTGACTGAATGAAAGGAGCTGGCATCTCACTCTCTTTGAATCTTCTTTATCATGCTAGGATTAACAGGAAAAAGCAAAAAATTTCAGAATTGCACCTTGCAATGTGGAGATATTACTGTTTGTGCATTTACAATATTCATTGATTTTTGCCATTGAAAAACGTCCAGAAATGTTTGAAGCTACTGACTGAATGAAAGGAGCTGGCATCTCACTCTCTTTGAATCTTCTTTATCATGCTAGGATTAACAGGAAAAAGCTAAAAATTTCAGAATTGCACCTTGCAATGTGGAGATATTACTGTTTGTGCATTTACAATATTCATTGATTTTTGCCATTGAAAAACATGTTTTTCATATACCAGAAATGTTTGAAGCTACTGACTGAATGAAAGGAGCTGGCATCTCACTCTCTTTGAATCTTCTTTATCATGCTAGGATTAGCAGCAAAAAGCAAAAAATTTCAGAATTGCACCTTGCAATGTGGAGATATTACTGTTTGTGCATTTACAATATTCATTGATTTTTGCCATTGAAAAACATGTTTTTCATATACCAGAAATGTTTGAAGCTACTGACTGAATGAAAGGAGCTGGCATCTCACTCTCTTTGAATCTTCTTTATCATGCTAGGATTAGCAGGAAAAAGCAAAAAATTTCAGAATTGCGCCTTGCAATGTGGAGATATTACTGTTTGTGCATTTACAATATTCATTGATTTTTGCCATTGAAAAACGTCCAGAAATGTTTGAAGCTACTGACTGAATGAAAGGAGCTTGGCATCTCACTCTCTTTGAATCTTCTTTATCATGCTAGGATTAGCAGTAAAAAGCAAAAAATTTCAGAATTGCACCTTGCAATGTGGAGATATTACTGTTTGTGCATTTACAATATTCATTGATTTTTGCCATTGAAAAACGTTTTTCATATACCAGAAATGTTTGAAGCTACTGACTGAATGAAAGGAGCTGGCATCTCACTCTCTTTGAATCTTCTTTATCATGCTAGGATTAGCAGGAAAAAGCAAAAAATTTCAGAATTGCACCTTGCAATGTGGAGATATTACTGTTTGTGCATTTACAATATTCATTGATTTTTGCCATTGAAAAACGTCCAGAAATGTTTAAAGCTACTGACTGAATGAAAGGAGCTGGCATCTCACTCTCTTTGAATCTTCTTTATCATGCTAGGATTAGCAGGAAAAAGCAAAAAATTTCAGAATTGCACCTTGCAATGTGGAGATATTACTGTTTGTGCATTTACAATATTCATTGATTTTTGCCATTGAAAAACGTCCAGAAATGTTTGAAGCTACTGACTGAATGAAAGGAGCTGGCATCTCACTCTCTTTGAATCTTCTTTATCATGCTAGGATTAGCAGGAAAAAGCAAAAAAATTCAGAATTGCACCTTGCAATGTGGAGATATTACTGTTTGTGCATTTACAATATTCATTGATTTTTGCCATTGAAAAACATGTTTTTCATATACCAGAAATGTTTGAAGCTACTGACTGAATGAAAGGAGCTGGCATCTCACTCTCTTTGAATCTTCTTTATCATGCTAGGATTAGCAGGAAAAAGCAAAAAATTTCAGAATTGCACCTTGCAATGTGGAGATATTACTGTTTGTGCATTTACAATATTCATTGATTTTTGCCATTGAAAAACATGTTTTTCATATACCAGAAATGTTTGAAGCTACTGACTGAATGAAAGGAGCTGGCATCTCACTCTCTTTGAATCTTCTTTATCATGCTAGGATTAACAGGAAAAAGCAAAAAATTTCAGAATTGCACCTTGCAATGTGGAGATATTACTGTTTGTGCATTTACAATATTCATTGATTTTTGCCATTGAAAAACATGTTTTTCATATACCAGAAATGTTTGAAGCTACTGACTGAATGAAAGGAGCTGGCATCTCACTCTCTTTGAATCTTCTTTATCATGCTAGGATTAACAGGAAAAAGCAAAAAATTTCAGAATTGCACCTTGCAATGTGGAGATATTACTGTTTGTGCATTTACAATATTCATTGATTTTTGCCATTGAAAAACATGTTTTTCATATACCAGAAATGTTTGAAGCTACTGACTGAATGAAAGGAGCTGGCATCTCACTCTCTTTGAATCTTCTTTATCATGCTAGGATTAGCAGGAAAAAGCAAAAAATTTCAGAATTGCACCTTGCAATGTGGAGATATTACTGTTTGTGCATTTACAATATTCATTGATTTTTGCCATTGAAAAACGTCCAGAAATGTTTGAAGCTACTGACTGAATGAAAGGAGCTGGCATCTCACTCTCTTTGAATCTTCTTTATCATGCTAGGATTAGCAGGAAAAAGCAAAAAATTTCAGAATTGCACCTTGCAATGTGGAGATATTACTGTTTGTGCATTTACAATATTCATTGATTTTTGCCATTGAAAAACATGTTTTTCATATACCAGAAATGTTTGAAGCTACTGACTGAATGAAAGGAGCTGGCATCTCACTCTCTTTGAATCTTCTTTATCATGCTAGGATTAGCAGGAAAAAGCAAAATATTTCAGAATTTCACCTTGCAATGTGGAGATATTACTGTTTGTGCATTTACAATATTCATTGATTTTTGCCATTGAAAAACATGTTTTTCATATACCAGAAATGTTTGAAGCTACTGACTGAATGAAAGGAGCTGGCATCTCACTCTCTTTGAATCTTCTTTATCATGCTAGGATTAACAGGAAAAAGCAAAAAATTTCAGAATTGCACCTTGCAATGTGGAGATATTACTGTTTGTGCATTTACAATATTCATTGATTTTTGCCATTGAAAAACATGTTTTTCATATACCAGAAATGTTTGAAGCTACTGACTGAATGAAAGGAGCTGGCATCTCACTCTCTTTGAATCTTCTTTATCATGCTAGGATTAGCAGGAAAAAGCAAAAAATTTCTGAATTGCACCTTGCATTGTGGAGATATTACTGTTTGTGCATTTACAATATTCATTGATTTTTGCCATTGAAAAACATGTTTTTCATATACCAGAAATGTTTGAAGCTACTGACTGAATGAAAGGAGCTGGCATCTCACTCTCTTTGAATCTTCTTTATCATGCTAGGATTAGCAGGAAAAAGCAAAAAATTTCAGAATTGCACCTTGCAATGTGGAGATATTACTGTTTGTGCATTTACAATATTCATTGATTTTTGCCATTGAAAAACATGTTTTTCATATACCAGAAATGTTTGAAGCTACTGACTGAATGAAAGGAGCTGGCATCTCACTCTCTTTGAATCTTCTTTATCATGCTATGATTAACAGGAAAAAGCAAAAAATTTCAGAATTGCACCTTGCAATGTGGAGATATTACTGTTTGTGCATTTACAATATTCATTGATTTTTGCCATTGAAAAACGTCCAGAAATGTTTGAAGCTACTGACTGAATGAAAGGAGCTGGCATCTCACTCTCTTTGAATCTTCTTTATCATGCTAGGATTAGCAGGAAAAAGCAAAAAATTTCAGAATTGCACCTTGCAATGTGGAGATATTACTGTTTGTGCATTTACAATATTCATTGATTTTTGCCATTGAAAAACATGTTTTTCATATACCAGAAATGTTTGAAGCTACTGACTGAATGAAAGGAGCTGGCATCTGACTCTCTTTGAATCTTCTTTATCATGCTAGGATTAGCAGGAAAAAGCAAAAAATTTCAGAATTGCACCTTGCAATGTGGAGATATTACTGTTTGTGCATTTACAATATTCATTGATTTTTGCCATTGAAAAACGTCCAGAAATGTTTGAAGCTACTGACTGAATGAAAGGAGCTGGCATCTCACTCTCTTTGAATCTTCTTTATCATGCTAGGATTAGCAGGAAAAAGCAAAAAATTTCAGAATTGCACCTTGCAATGTGGAGATATTACTGTTTGTGCATTTACAATATTCAATGATTTTTGCCATTGAAAAACATGTTTTTCATATACCAGAAATGTTTGAAGCTACTGACTGAATGAAAGGAGCTGGCATCTCACTCTCTTTGAATCTTCTTTATCATGCTAGGATTAGCAGGAAAAAGCAAAAAATTTCAGAATTGCACCTTGCAATGTGGAGATATTACTGTTTGTGCATTTACAATATTCATTGATTTTTGCCATTGAAAAACGTCCAGAAATGTTTGAAGCTACTGACTGAATGAAAGGAGCTGGCATCTCACTCTCTTTGAATCTTCTTTATCATACTAGGATTAGCAGGAAAAGGCAAAAAATTTCAGAATTGCACCTTGCAATGTGGAGATATTACTGTTTGTGCATTTACAATATTCATTGATTTTTGCCATTGAAAAACGTTTTTCATATACCAGAAATGTTTGAAGCTACTGACTGAATGAAAGGAGCTGGCATCTCACTCTCTTTGAATCTTCTTTATCATGCTAGGATTAACAGGAAAAAGCAAAAAATTTCAGAATTGCACCTTGCAATGTGGAGATATTACTGTTTGTGCATTTACAATATTCATTGATTTTTGCCATTGAAAAACGTCCAGAAATGTTTGAAGCTACTGACTGAATGAAAGGAGCTGGCATCTCACTCTCTTTGAATCTTCTTTATCATGCTAGGATTAACAGGAAAAAGCTAAAAATTTCAGAATTGCACCTTGCAATGTGGAGATATTACTGTTTGTGCATTTACAATATTCATTGATTTTTGCCATTGAAAAACATGTTTTTCATATACCAGAAATGTTTGAAGCTACTGACTGAATGAAAGGAGCTGGCATCTCACTCTCTTTGAATCTTCTTTATCATGCTAGGATTAGCAGGAAAAAGCAAAAAATTTCAGAATTGCACCTTGCAATGTGGAGATATTACTGTTTGTGCATTTACAATATTCATTGATTTTTGCCATTGAAAAACATGTTTTTCATATACCAGAAATGTTTGAAGCTACTGATTGAATGAAAGGAGCTGGCATCTCACTCTCTTTGAATCTTCTTTATCATGCTAGGATTAGCAGGAAAAAGCAAAAAATTATAGAATTGCACCTTGCAATGTGGAGATATTACTGTTTGTGCATTTACAATATTCATTGATTTTTGCCATTGAAAAACGTCCAGAAATGTTTGAAGCTACTGACTGAATGAAAGGAGCTTGGCATCTCACTCTCTTTGAATCTTCTTTATCATGCTAGGATTAGCAGGAAAAAGCAAAAAATTTCAGAATTGCACCTTGCAATGTGGAGATATTACTGTTTGTGCATTTACAATATTCATTGATTTTTGCCATTGAAAAACGTTTTTCATATACCAGAAATGTTTGAAGCTACTGACTGAATGAAAGGAGCTGGCATCTCACTCTCTTTGAATCTTCTTTATCATGCTAGGATTAGCAGGAAAAAGCAAAAAATTTCAGAATTGCACCTTGCAATGTGGAGATATTACTGTTTGTGCATTTACAATATTCATTGATTTTTGCCATTGAAAAACGTCCAGAAATGTTTAAAGCTACTGACTGAATGAAAGGAGCTGGCATCTCACTCTCTTTGAATCTTCTTTATCATGCTAGGATTAGCAGGAAAAAGCAAAAAATTTCAGAATTGCACCTTGCAATGTGGAGATATTACTGTTTGTGCATTTACAATATTCATTGATTTTTGCCATTGAAAAACATGTTTTTCATATACCAGAAATGTTTGAAGCTACTGACTGAATGAAAGGAGCTGGCATCTCACTCTCTTTGAATCTTCTTTATCATGCTAGGATTAGCAGGAAAAAGCAAAAAATTTCAGAATTGCACCTTGCAATGTGGAGATATTACTGTTTGTGCATTTACAATATTCATTGATTTTTGCCATTGAAAAACATGTTTTTCATATACCAGAAATGTTTGAAGCTACTGACTGAATGAAAGGAGCTGGCATCTCACTCTCTTTGAATCTTCTTTATCATGCTAGGATTAACAGGAAAAAGCAAAAAATTTCAGAATTGCACCTTGCAATGTGGAGATATTACTGTTTGTGCATTTACAATATTCATTGATTTTTGCCATTGAAAAACATGTTTTTCATATACCAGAAATGTTTGAAGCTACTGACTGAATGAAAGGAGCTGGCATCTCACTCTCTTTGAATCTTCTTTATCATGCTAGGATTAACAGGAAAAAGCAAAAAATTTCAGAATTGCACCTTGCAATGTGGAGATATTACTGTTTGTGCATTTACAATATTCATTGATTTTTGCCATTGAAAAACATGTTTTTCATATACCAGAAATGTTTGAAGCTACTGACTGAATGAAAGGAGCTGGCATCTCACTCTCTTTGAATCTTCTTTATCATGCTAGGATTAGCAGGAAAAAGCAAAAAATTTCAGAATTGCACCTTGCAATGTGGAGATATTACTGTTTGTGCATTTACAATATTCATTGATTTTAGCCATTGAAAAACGTCCAGAAATGTTTGAAGCTACTGACTGAATGAAAGGAGCTGGCATCTCACTCTCTTTGAATCTTCTTTATCATGCTAGGATTAGCAGGAAAAAGCAAAAAATTTCAGAATTGCACCTTGCAATGTGGAGATATTACTGTTTGTGCATTTACAATATTCATTGATTTTTGCCATTGAAAAACATGTTTTTCATATACCAGAAATGTTTGAAGCTACTGACTGAATGAAAGGAGCTGGCATCTCACTCTCTTTGAATCTTCTTTATCATGCTAGGATTAGCAGGAAAAAGCAAAATATTTCAGAATTGCACCTTGCAATGTGGAGATATTACTGTTTGTGCATTTACAATATTCATTGATTTTTGCCATTGAAAAACATGTTTTTCATATACCAGAAATGTTTGAAGCTACTGACTGAATGAAAGGAGCTGGCATCTCACTCTCTTTGAATCTTCTTTATCATGCTAGGATTAACAGGAAAAAGCAAAAAATTTCAGAATTGCACCTTGCAATGTGGAGATATTACTGTTTGTGCATTTACAATATTCATTGATTTTTGCCATTGAAAAACATGTTTTTCATATACCAGAAATGTTTGAAGCTACTGACTGAATGAAAGGAGCTGGCATCTCACTCTCTTTGAATCTTCTTTATCATGCTAGGATTAGCAGGAAAAAGCAAAAAATTTCTGAATTGCACCTTGCATTGTGGAGATATTACTGTTTGTGCATTTACAATATTCATTGATTTTTGCCATTGAAAAACATGTTTTTCATATACCAGAAATGTTTGAAGCTACTGACTGAATGAAAGGAGCTGGCATCTCACTCTCTTTGAATCTTCTTTATCATGCTAGGATTAGCAGGAAAAAGCAAAAAATTTCAGAATTGCACCTTGCAATGTGGAGATATTACTGTTTGTGCATTTACAATATTCATTGATTTTTGCCATTGAAAAACATGTTTTTCATATACCAGAAATGTTTGAAGCTACTGACTGAATGAAAGGAGCTGGCATCTCACTCTCTTTGAATCTTCTTAATCATGCTAGGATTAACAGGAAAAAGCAAAAAATTTCAGAATTGCACCTTGCAATGTGGAGATATTACTGTTTGTGCATTTACAATATTCATTGATTTTTGCCATTGAAAAACGTCCAGAAATGTTTGAAGCTACTGACTGAATGAAAGGAGCTGGCATCTCACTCTCTTTGAATCTTCTTTATCATGCTAGGATTAGCAGGAAAAAGCAAAAAATTTCAGAATTGCACCTTGCAATGTGGAGATATTACTGTTTGTGCATTTACAATATTCATTGATTTTTGCCATTGAAAAACATGTTTTTCATATACCAGAAATGTTTGAAGCTACTGACTGAATGAAAGGAGCTGGCATCTCACTCTCTTTGAATCTTCTTTATCATGCTAGGATTAGCAGGAAAAAGCAAAAAATTTCAGAATTGCACCTTGCAATGTGGAGATATTACTGTTTGTGCATTTACAATATTCATTGATTTTTGCCATTGAAAAACGTCCAGAAATGTTTGAAGCTACTGACTGAATGAAAGGAGCTGGCATCTCACTCTCTTTGAATCTTCTTTATCATGCTAGGATTAGCAGGAAAAAGCAAAAAATTTCAGAATTGCACCTTGCAATGTGGAGATATTACTGTTTGTGCATTTACAATATTCAATGATTTTTGCCATTGAAAAACATGTTTTTCATATACCAGAAATGTTTGAAGCTACTGACTGAATGAAAGGAGCTGGCATCTCACTCTCTTTGAATCTTCTTTATCATGCTAGGATTAGCAGGAAAAAGCAAAAAATTTCAGAATTGCACCTTGCAATGTGGAGATATTACTGTTTGTGCATTTACAATATTCATTGATTTTTGCCATTGAAAAACGTCCAGAAATGTTTGAAGCTACTGACTGAATGAAAGGAGCTGGCATCTCACTCTCTTTGAATCTTCTTTATCATGCTAGGATTAGCAGGAAAAGGCAAAAAATTTCAGAATTGCACCTTGCAATGTGGAGATATTACTGTTTGTGCATTTACAATATTCATTGATTTTTGCCATTGAAAAACGTTTTTCATATACCAGAAATGTTTGAAGCTACTGACTGAATGAAAGGAGCTGGCATCTCACTCTCTTTGAATCTTCTTTATCATGCTAGGATTAACAGGAAAAAGCAAAAAATTTCAGAATTGCACCTTGCAATGTGGAGATATTACTGTTTGTGCATTTACAATATTCATTGATTTTTGCCATTGAAAAACGTCCAGAAATGTTTGAAGCTACTGACTGAATGAAAGGAGCTGGCATCTCACTCTCTTTGAATCTTCTTTATCATGCTAGGATTAACAGGAAAAAGCTAAAAATTTCAGAATTGCACCTTGCAATGTGGAGATATTACTGTTTGTGCATTTACAATATTCATTGATTTTTGCCATTGAAAAACATGTTTTTCATATACCAGAAATGTTTGAAGCTACTGACTGAATGAAAGGAGCTGGCATCTCACTCTCTTTGAATCTTCTTTATCATGCTAGGATTAGCAGGAAAAAGCAAAAAATTTCAGAATTGCACCTTGCAATGTGGAGATATTACCGTTTGTGCATTTACAATATTCATTGATTTTTGCCATTGAAAAACATGTTTTTCATATACCAGAAATGTTTGAAGCTACTGACTGAATGAAAGGAGCTGGCATCTCACTCTCTTGGAATCTTCTTTATCATGCTAGGATTAACAGGAAAAAGCAAAAAATTTCAGAATTGCACCTTGCAATGTGGAGATATTACTGTTTGTGCATTTACAATATTCATTGATTTTTGCCATTGAAAAACGTCCAGAAATGTTTGAAGCTACTGACTGAATGAAAGGAGCTGGCATCTCACTGTCTTTGAATCTTCTTTATCATGCTAGTATTAACAGGAAAAAGCAAAAAATTTCAGAATTGCACCTTGCAATGTGGAGATATTACTGTTTGTGCATTTACAATATTCATTGATTTTTGCCATTGAAAAACATGTTTTTCATATACCAGAAATGTTTGAAGCTACTGACTGAATGAAAGGAGCTGGCATCTCACTCTCTTTGAATCTTCTTTATCATGCTAGGATTAGCAGGAAAAAGCAAAAAATTTCAGAATTGCACCTTGCAATGTGGAGATATTACTGTTTGTGCATTTACAATATTCATTGATTTTTGCCATTGAAAAACATGTTTTTCATATACCAGAAATGTTTGAAGCTACTGACTGAATGAAAGGAGCTGGCATCTCACTCTCTTTGAATCTTCTTTATCATGCTAGGATTAACAGGAAAAAGCAAAAAATTTCAGAATTGCACCTTGCAATGTGGAGATATTACTGTTTGTGCATTTACATTATTCATTGATTTTTGCCATTGAAAAACGTCCAGAAATGTTTGAAGCTACTGACTGAATGAAAGGAGCTGGCATCTCACTCTCTTTGAATCTTCTTTATCATGCTAGGATTAACAGGAAAAAGCTAAAAATTTCAGAATTGCACCTTGCAATGTGGAGATATTACTGTTTGTGCATTTACAATATTCATTGATTTTTGCCATTGAAAAACATGTTTTTCATACCAGAAATGATTGAAGCTACTGACTGAATGAAAGGAGCTGGCATCTCACTCTCTTTGAATCTTCTTTATCATGCTAGGATTAGCAGGAAAAAGCAAAAAATTTCAGAATTGCACCTTGCAATGTGGAGATATTACTGTTTGTGCATTTACAATATTCATTGATTTTTGCCATTGAAAAACATGTTTTTCATATACCAGAAATGTTTGAAGCTACTGACTGAATGAAAGGAGCTGGCATCTCACTCTCTTGGAATCTTCTTTATCATGCTAGGATTAACAGGAAAAAGCAAAAAATTTCAGAATTGCACCTTGCAATGTGGAGATATTACTGTTTGTGCATTTACAATATTCATTGATTTTTGCCATTGAAAAACGTCCAGAAATGTTTGAAGCTACTGACTGAATGAAAGGAGCTGGCATCTCACTGTCTTTGAATCTTCTTTATCATGCTAGGATTAACAGGAAAAAGCTAAAAATTTCAGAATTGCACCTTGCAATGTGGAGATATTACTGTTTGTGCATTTACAATATTCATTGATTTTTGCCATTGAAAAACATGTTTTTCATATACCAGAAATGTTTGAAGCTACTGACTGAATGAAAGGAGCTGGCATCTCACTCTCTTTGAATCTTCTTTATCATGCTAGGATTAGCAGGAAAAAGCAAAAAATTTCAGAATTGCACCTTGCAATGTGGAGATATTACTGTTTGTGGATTTACAATATTCATTGATTTTTGCCATTGAAAAACATGTTTTTCATATACCAGAAATGTTTGAAGCTACTGACTGAATGAAAGGAGCTGGCATCTCACTCTCTTGGAATCTTCTTTATCATGCTAGGATTAACAAAAAAAAGCAAAAAATTTCAGAATTGCACCTTGCAATGTGGAGATATTACTGTTTGTGCATTTACAATATTCATTGATTTTTGCCATTGAAAAACGTCCAGAAATGTTTGAAGCTACTGACTGAATGAAAGGAGCTGGCATCTCACTGTCTTTGAATCTTCTTTATCATGCTAGGATTAACAGGAAAAAGCTAAAAATTTCAGAATTGCACCTTGCAATGTGGAGATATTACTGTTTGTGCATTTACAATATTCATTGATTTTTGCCATTGAAAATCATGTTTTTCATATACCAGAAATGTTTGAAGCTACTGACTGAATGAAAGGAGCTGGCATCTCACTCTCTTTGAATCTTCTTTATCATGCTAGGATTAGCAGGAAAAAGCAAAAAATTTCAGAATTGCACCTTGCAATGTGGAGATATTACTGTTTGTGCATTTACAATATTCATTGATTTTTGCCATTGAAAAACGTTTTTCATATACCAGAAATGTTTGAAGCTACTGACTGAATGAAAGGAGCTGGCATCTCACTCTCTTTGAATCTTCTTTATCATGCTAGGATTAACAGGAAAAAGCAAAAAATTTCAGAATTGCACCTTGCAATGTGGAGATATTACTGCTTGTGCATTTACAATATTCATTGATTTTTGCCATTGAAAAACGTCCAGAAATGTTTGAAGCTACTGACTGAATGAAAGGAGCTGGCATCTCACTCTCTTTGAATCTTCTTTATCATGCTAGGATTAGCAGGAAAAAGCAAAAAATTTCAGAATTGCACCTTGCAATGTGGAGATATTACTGTTTGTGCATTTACAATATTCATTGATTTTTGCCATTGAAAAACATGTTTTTCATATACCAGAAATGTTTGAAGCTACTGACTGAATGAAAGGAGCTGGCATCTCACTCTCTTTGAATCTTCTTTATCATGCTAGGATTAGCAGGAAAAAGCAAAAAATTTCAGAATTGCACCTTGCAATGTGGAGATATTACTGTTTGTGCATTTACAATATTCATTGATTTTTGCCATTGAAAAACGTTTTTCATATACCAGAAATGTTTGAAGCTACTGACTGAATGAAAGGAGCTGGCATCTCACTCTCTTTGAATCTTCTTTATCATGCTAGGATTAACAGGAAAAAGCAAAAAATTTCAGAATTGCACCTTGCAATGTGGAGATATTACTGTTTGTGCATTTACAATATTCATTGATTTTTGCCATTGAAAAACGTCCAGAAATGTTTGAAGCTACTGACTGAATGAAAGGAGCTGGCATCTCACTGTCTTTGAATCTTCTTTATCATGCTAGGATTAGCAGGAAAAAGCAAAAAATTTCAGAATTGCACCTTGCAATGTGGAGATATTACTGTTTGTGCATTTACAATATTCATTGATTTTTGCCATTGAAAAACATGTTTTTCATATACCAGAAATGTTTGAAGCTACTGACTGAATGAAAGGAGCTGGCATCTCACTCTCTTTGAATCTTCTTTATCATGCTAGGATTAACAGGAAAAAGCAAAAAATTTCAGAATTGCACCTTGCAATGTGGAGATATTACTGTTTGTGCATTTACAATATTCATTGATTTTTGCCATTGAAAAACGTCCAGAAATGTTTGAAGCTACTGACTGAATGAAAGGAGCTGGCATCTCACTCTCTTTGAATCTTCTTTATCATGCTAGGATTAGCAGGAAAAAGCAAAAAATTTCAGAATTGCACCTTGCAATGTGGAGATATTACTGTTTGTGCATTTACAATATTCATTGATTTTTGCCATTGAAAAACATGTTTTTCATATACCAGAAATGTTTGAAGCTACTGACTGAATGAAAGCAGCTGGCATCTCACTCTCTTTGAATCTTCTTTATCATGCTAGGATTAGCAGGAAAAAGCAAAAAATTTCAGAATTGCACCTTGCAATGTGGAGATATTACTGTTTGTGCATTTACTATATTCATTGATTTTTGCCATTGAAAAACATGTTTTTCATATACCAGAAATCTTTGAAGCTACTGACTGAATGAAAGGAGCTGGCATCTCACTCTCTTTGAATCTTCTTTATCATGCTAGGATTAACAGGAAAAAGCAAAAAATTTCAGAATTGCACCTTGCAATGTGGAGATATTACTGTTTGTGCATTTACAATATTCATTGATTTTTGCCATTGAAAAACATGTTTTTCATATACCAGAAATGTTTGAAGCTACTGACTGAATGAAAGGAGCTGGCATCTCACTCTCTTTGAATCTTCTTTATCATGCTAGGATTAGCAGGAAAAAGCAAAAAATTTCTGAATTGCACCTTGCAATGTGGAGATATTACTGTTTGTGCATTTACAATATTCATTGATTTTTGCCATTGAAAAACATGTTTTTCATATACCAGAAATGTTTGAAGCTACTGACTGAATGAAAGGAGCTGGCATCTCACTCTCTTTGAATCTTCTTTATCATGCTAGGATTAGCAGGAAAAAGCAAAAAATTTCAGAATTGCACCTTGCAATGTGGAGATATTACTGTTTGTGCATTTACAATATTCATTGATTTTTGCCATTGAAAAACATGTTTTTCATATACCAGAAATGTTTGAAGCTACTGACTGAATGAAAGGAGCTGGCATCTCACTCTCTTTGAATCTTCTTTATCATGCTAGGATTAACAGGAAAAAGCAAAAAATTTCAGAATTGCACCTTGCAATGTGGAGATATTACTGTTTGTGCATTTACAATATTCATTGATTTTTGCCATTGAAAAACGTCCAGAAATGTTTGAAGCTACTGACTGAATGAAAGGAGCTGGCATCTCACTCTCTTTGAATCTTCTTTATCATGCTAGGATTAGCAGGAAAAAGCAAAAAATTTCAGAATTGCACCTTGCAATGTGGAGATATTACTGTTTGTGCATTTACAATATTCATTGATTTTTGCCATTGAAAAACATGTTTTTCATATACCAGAAATGTTTGAAGCTACTGACTGAATGAAAGGAGCTGGCATCTCACTCTCTTTGAATCTTCTTTATCATGCTAGGATTAGCAGGAAAAAGCAAAAAATTTCAGAATTGCACCTTGCAATGTGGAGATATTACTGTTTGTGCATTTACAATATTCATTGATTTTTGCCATTGAAAAACGTCCAGAAATGTTTGAAGCTACTGACTGAATGAAAGGAGCTGGCATCTCACTCTCTTTGAATCTTCTTTATCATGCTAGGATTAGCAGGAAAAAGCAAAAAATTTCAGAATTGCACCTTGCAATGTGGAGATATTACTGTTTGTGCATTTACAATATTCATTGATTTTTGCCATTGAAAAACATGTTTTTCATATACCAGAAATGTTTGAAGCTACTGACTGAATGAAAGGAGCTGGCATCTCACTCTCTTTGAATCTTCTTTATCATGCTAGGATTAGCAGGAAAAAGCAAAAAATTTCAGAATTGCACCTTGCAATGTGGAGATATTACTGTTTGTGCATTTACAATATTCATTGATTTTTGCCATTGAAAAACGTCCAGAAATGTTTGAAGCTACTGACTGAATGAAAGGAGCTGGCATCTCACTCTCTTTGAATCTTCTTTATCATGCTAGGATTAGCAGGAAAAGGCAAAAAATTTCAGAATTGCACCTTGCAATGTGGAGATATTACTGTTTGTGCATTTACAATATTCATTGATTTTTGCCATTGAAAAACGTTTTTCATATACCAGAAATGTTTGAAGCTACTGACTGAATGAAAGGAGCTGGCATCTCACTCTCTTTGAATCTTCTTTATCATGCTAGGATTAACAGGAAAAAGCAAAAAATTTCAGAATTGCACCTTGCAATGTGGAGATATTACTGTTTGTGCATTTACAATATTCATTGA
Organism: Phyllobates terribilis; assembly: GCF_046119375.1. Lineage (NCBI taxonomy): Eukaryota > Metazoa > Chordata > Amphibia > Anura > Dendrobatidae > Phyllobates > Phyllobates terribilis. The sequence goes on along the minus strand of NW_027364211.1, from coordinate 31,740 downwards.
TTTTTGCCATTGAAAAACGTCCAGAAATGTTTGAAGCTACTGACTGAATGAAAGGAGCTGGCATCTCACTCTCTTTGAATCTTCTTTATCATGCTAGGATTAACAGGAAAAAGCTAAAAATTTCAGAATTGCACCTTGCAATGTGGAGATATTACTGTTTGTGCATTTACAATATTCATTGATTTTTGCCATTGAAAAACATGTTTTTGATATACCAGAAATGTTTGAAGCTACTGACTGAATGAAAGGAGCTGGCATCTCTCTTTGAATCTTCTTTATCATGCTAGGATTAGCAGGAAAAAGCAAAATATTTCAGAATTGCACCTTGCAATGTGGAGATATTACTGTTTGTGCATTTACAATATTCATTGATTTTTGCCATTGAAAAACATGTTTTTCATATACCAGAAATGTTTGAAGCTACTGACTGAATGAAAGGAGCTGGCATCTCACTCTCTTGGAATCTTCTTTATCATGCTAGGATTAACAGGAAAAAGCAAAAAATTTCAGAATTGCACCTTGCAATGTGGAGATATTACTGTTTGTGCATTTACAATATTCATTGATTTTTGCCATTGAAAAACGTCCAGAAATGTTTGAAGCTACTGACTGAATGAAAGGAGCTGGCATCTCACTGTCTTTGAATCTTCTTTATCATGCTAGGATTAACAGGAAAAAGCAAAAAATTTCAGAATTGCACCTTGCAATGTGGAGATATTACTGTTTGTGCATTTACAATATTCATTGATTTTTGCCATTGAAAAACGTCCAGAAATGTTTGAAGTTACTGACTGAATGAAAGGAGCTGGCATCTCACTCTCTTTGAATCTTCTTTATCATGCTAGGATTAACAGGAAAAAGCTAAAAATTTCAGAATTGCACCTTGCAATGTGGAGATATTACTGTTTGTGCATTTACAATATTGATTGATTTTTGCCATTGAAAAACATGTTTTTCATACCAGAAATGATTGAAGCTACTGACTGAATGAAAGGAGCTGGCATCTCACTCTCTTTGAATCTTCTTTATCATGCTAGGATTAGCAGGAAAAAGCAAAAAATTTCAGAATTGCACCTTGCAATGTGGAGATATTACTGTTTGTGCATTTACAATATTCATTGATTTTTGCCATTGAAAAACATGTTTTTCATATACCAGAAATGTTTGAAGCTACTGACTGAATGAAAGGAGCTGGCATCTCACTCTCTTGGAATCTTCTTTATCATGCTAGGATTAACAGGAAAAAGCAAAAAATTTCAGAATTGCACCTTGCAATGTGGAGATATTACTGTTTGTGCATTTACAATATTCATTGATTTTTGCCATTGAAAAACGTCCAGAAATGTTTGAAGCTACTGACTGAATGAAAGGATCTGGCATCTCACTGTCTTTGAATCTTCTTTATCATGCTAGGATTAACAGGAAAAAGCTAAAAATTTCAGAATTGCACCTTGCAATGTGGAGATATTACTGTTTGTGCATTTACAATATTCATTGATTTTTGCCATTGAAAAACATGTTTTTCATATACCAGAAATGTTTGAAGCTACTGACTGAATGAAAGGAGCTGGCATCTCACTCTCTTTGAATCTTCTTTATCATGCTAGGATTAGCAGGAAAAAGCAAAAAATTTCAGAATTGCACCTTGCAATGTGGAGATATTACTGTTTGTGCATTTACAATATTCATTGATTTTTGCCATTGAAAAACGTCCAGAAATGTTTGAAGCTACTGACTGAATGAAAGGAGCTGGCATCTCACTGTCTTTGAATCTTCTTTATCATGCTAGGATTAACAGGAAAAAGCAAAAAATTTCAGAATTGCACCTTGCAATGTGGAGATATTACTGTTTGTGCATTTACAATATTCATTGATTTTTGCCATTGAAAAACGTCCAGAAATGTTTGAAGTTACTGACTGAATGAAAGGAGCTGGCATCTCACTCTCTTTGAATCTTCTTTATCATGCTAGGATTAACAGGAAAAAGCTAAAAATTTCAGAATTGCACCTTGCAATGTGGAGATATTACTGTTTGTGCATTTACAATATTCATTGATTTTTGCCATTGAAAAACATGTTTTTCATACCAGAAATGATTGAAGCTACTGACTGAATGAAAGGAGCTGGCATCTCACTCTCTTTGAATCTTCTTTATCATGCTAGGATTAGCAGGAAAAAGCAAAAAATTTCAGAATTGCACCTTGCAATGTGGAGATATTACTGTTTGTGCATTTACAATATTCATTGATTTTTGCCATTGAAAAACATGTTTTTCATATACCAGAAATGTTTGAAGCTACTGACTGAATGAAAGGAGCTGGCATCTCACTCTCTTGGAATCTTCTTTATCATGCTAGGATTAACAGGAAAAAGCAAAAAATTTCAGAATTGCACCTTGCAATGTGGAGATATTACTGTTTGTGCATTTACAATATTCATTGATTTTTGCCATTGAAAAACGTCCAGAAATGTTTGAAGCTACTGACTGAATGAAAGGATCTGGCATCTCACTGTCTTTGAATCTTCTTTATCATGCTAGGATTAACAGGAAAAAGCTAAAAATTTCAGAATTGCACCTTGCAATGTGGAGATATTACTGTTTGTGCATTTACAATATTCATTGATTTTTGCCATTGAAAAACATGTTTTTCATATACCAGAAATGTTTGAAGCTACTGACTGAATGAAAGGAGCTGGCATCTCACTCTCTTTGAATCTTCTTTATCATGCTAGGATTAGCAGGAAAAAGCAAAAAATTTCAGAATTGCACCTTGCAATGTGGAGATATTACTGTTTGTGCATTTACAATATTCATTGATTTTTGCCATTGAAAAACATGTTTTTCATATACCAGAAATGTTTGAAGCTACTGACTGAATGAAAGGAGCTGGCATCTCACTCTCTTGGAATCTTCTTTATCATGCTAGGATTAACAGGAAAAATCAAAAAATTTCAGAATTGCACCTTGCAATGTGGAGATATTACTGTTTGTGCATTTACAATATTCATTGATTTTTGCCATTGAAAAACGTCCAGAAATGTTTGAAGCTACTGACTGAATGAAAGGAGCTGGCATCTCACTGTCTTTGAATCTTCTTTATCATGCTAGGATTAACAGGAAAAAGCTAAAAATTTCAGAATTGCACCTTGCAATGTGGAGATATTACTGTTTGTGCATTTACAATATTCATTGATTTTTGCCATTGAAAAACGTCCAGAAATGTTTGAAGTTACTGACTGAATGAAAGGAGCTGGCATCTCACTCTCTTTGAATCTTCTTTATCATGCTAGGATTAACAGGAAAAAGCTAAAAATTTCAGAATTGCACCTTGCAATGTGGAGATATTACTGTTTGTGCATTTACAATATTCATTGATTTTTGCCATTGAAAAACATGTTTTTCATACCAGAAATGATTGAAGCTACTGACTGAATGAAAGGAGCTGGCATCTCACTCTCTTGGAATCTTCTTTATCATGCTAGGATTAACAGGAAAAAGCAAAAAATTTCAGAATTGCACCTTGCAATGTGGAGATATTACTGTTTGTGCATTTACAATATTCATTGATTTTTGCCATTGAAAAACGTCCAGAAATGTTTGAAGCTACTGACTGAATGAAAGGATCTGGCATCTCACTGTCTTTGAATCTTCTTTATCATGCTAGGATTAACAGGAAAAAGCTAAAAATTTCAGAATTGCACCTTGCAATGTGGAGATATTACTGTTTGTGCATTTACAATATTCATTGATTTTTGCCATTGAAAAACATGTTTTTCATATACCAGAAATGTTTGAAGCTACTGACTGAATGAAAGGAGCTGGCATCTCACTCTCTTTGAATCTTCTTTATCATGCTAGGATTAGCAGGAAAAAGCAAAAAATTTCAGAATTGCACCTTGCAATGTGGAGATATTACTGTTTGTGCATTTACAATATTCATTGATTTTTGCCATTGAAAAACATGTTTTTCATATACCAGAAATGTTTGAAGCTACTGACTGAATGAAAGGAGCTGGCATCTCACTCTCTTGGAATCTTCTTTATCATGCTAGGATTAACAGGAAAAAGCAAAAAATTTCAGAATTGCACCTTGCAATGTGGAGATATTACTGTTTGTGCATTTACAATATTCATTGATTTTTGCCATTGAAAAACGTCCAGAAATGTTTGAAGCTACTGACTGAATGAAAGGAGCTGGCATCTCACTGTCTTTGAATCTTCTTTATCATGCTAGGATTAACAGGAAAAAGCTAAAAATTTCAGAATTGCACCTTGCAATGTGGAGATATTACTGTTTGTGCATTTACAATATTCATTGATTTTTGCCATTGAAAAACATGTTTTTCATATACCAGAAATGTTTGAAGCTACTGACTGAATGAAAGGAGCTGGCATCTCACTCTCTTTGAATCTTCTTTATCATGCTAGGATTAGCAGGAAAAAGCAAAAAATTTCAGAATTGCACCTTGCAATGTGGAGATATTACTGTTTGTGCATTTACAATATTCATTGATTTTTGCCATTGAAAAACATGTTTTTCATATACCAGAAATGTTTGAAGATACTGACTGAATGAAAGGAGCTGGCATCTCACTCTCTTTGAATCTTCTTTATCATGCTAGGATTAACAGGAAAAAGCAAAAAATTTCAGAATTGCACCTTGCAATGTGGAGATATTACTGTTTGTGCATTTACAATATTCATTGATTTTTGCCATTGAAAAACGTCCAGAAATGTTTGAAGCTACTGACTGAATGAAAGGAGCTGGCATCTCACTCTCTTTGAATCTTCTTTATCATGCTAGGATTAACAGGAAAAAGCTAAAAATTTCAGAATTGCACCTTGCAATGTGGAGATATTACTGTTTGTGCATTTACAATATTCATTGATTTTTGCCATTGAAAAACATGTTTTTCATACCAGAAATGTTTGAAGCTACTGACTGAATGAAAGGAGCTGGCATCTCACTCTCTTTGAATCTTCTTTATCATGCTAGGATTAGCAGGAAAAAGCAAAAAATTTCAGAATTGCACCTTGCAATGTGGAGATATTACTGTTTGTGCATTTACAATATTCATTGATTTTTGCCATTGAAAAACATGTTTTTCATATACCAGAAATGTTTGAAGCTACTGACTGAATGAAAGGAGCTGGCATCTCACTCTCTTTGAATCTTCTTTATCATGCTAGGATTAACAGGAAAAAGCAAAAAATTTCAGAATTGCACCTTGCAATGTGGAGATATTACTGTTTGTGCATTTACAATATTCATTGATTTTTGCCATTGAAAAACGTCCAGAAATGTTTGAAGCTACTGACAATGAAAGGAGCTGGCATCTCACTCTCTTTGAATCTTCTTTATCATGCTAGGATTAGCAGGAAAAAGCAAAAAAATTCTGAATTGCACCTTGCAATGTGGAGATATTACTGTTTGTGCATTTACAATATTCATTGATTTTTGCCATTGAAAAACATGTTTTTCATATACCAGAAATGTTTGAAGCTACTGACTGAATGAAAGGAGCTGGCATCTCACTCTCTTTGAATCTTCTTTATCATGCTAGGATTAGCAGGAAAAAGCAAAAAATTTCAGAATTGCACCTTGCAATGTGGAGATATTACTGTTTGTGCATTTACAATATTCATTGATTTTTGCCATTGAAAAACATGTTTTTCATATACCAGAAATGTTTGAAGCTACTGACTGAATGAAAGGAGCTGGCATCTCACTCTCTTTGAATCTTCTTTATCATGCTAGGATTAACAGGAAAAAGCAAAAAATTTCAGAATTGCACCTTGCAATGTGGAGATATTACTGTTTGTGCATTTACAATATTCATTGATTTTTGCCATTGAAAAACGTCCAGAAATGTTTGAAGCTACTGACTGAATGAAAGGAGCTGGCATCTCACTGTCTTTGAATCTTCTTTATCATGCTAGGATTAACAGGAAAAAGCAAAAAATTTCAGAATTGCACCTTGCAATGTGGAGATATTACTGTTTGTGCATTTACAATATTCATTGATTTTTGCCATTGAAAAACGTCCAGAAATGTTTGAAGTTACTGACTGAATGAAAGGAGCTGGCATCTCACTCTCTTTGAATCTTCTTTATCATGCTAGGATTAACAGGAAAAAGCTAAAAATTTCAGAATTGCACCTTGCAATGTGGAGATATTACTGTTTGTGCATTTACAATATTGATTGATTTTTGCCATTGAAAAACATGTTTTTCATACCAGAAATGATTGAAGCTACTGACTGAATGAAAGGAGCTGGCATCTCACTCTCTTTGAATCTTCTTTATCATGCTAGGATTAGCAGGAAAAAGCAAAAAATTTCAGAATTGCACCTTGCAATGTGGAGATATTACTGTTTGTGCATTTACAATATTCATTGATTTTTGCCATTGAAAAACATGTTTTTCATATACCAGAAATGTTTGAAGCTACTGACTGAATGAAAGGAGCTGGCATCTCACTCTCTTGGAATCTTCTTTATCATGCTAGGATTAACAGGAAAAAGCAAAAAATTTCAGAATTGCACCTTGCAATGTGGAGATATTACTGTTTGTGCATTTACAATATTCATTGATTTTTGCCATTGAAAAACGTCCAGAAATGTTTGAAGCTACTGACTGAATGAAAGGATCTGGCATCTCACTGTCTTTGAATCTTCTTTATCATGCTAGGATTAACAGGAAAAAGCTAAAAATTTCAGAATTGCACCTTGCAATGTGGAGATATTACTGTTTGTGCATTTACAATATTCATTGATTTTTGCCATTGAAAAACATGTTTTTCATATACCAGAAATGTTTGAAGCTACTGACTGAATGAAAGGAGCTGGCATCTCACTCTCTTTGAATCTTCTTTATCATGCTAGGATTAGCAGGAAAAAGCAAAAAATTTCAGAATTGCACCTTGCAATGTGGAGATATTACTGTTTGTGCATTTACAATATTCATTGATTTTTGCCATTGAAAAACGTCCAGAAATGTTTGAAGCTACTGACTGAATGAAAGGAGCTGGCATCTCACTGTCTTTGAATCTTCTTTATCATGCTAGGATTAACAGGAAAAAGCAAAAAATTTCAGAATTGCACCTTGCAATGTGGAGATATTACTGTTTGTGCATTTACAATATTCATTGATTTTTGCCATTGAAAAACGTCCAGAAATGTTTGAAGTTACTGACTGAATGAAAGGAGCTGGCATCTCACTCTCTTTGAATCTTCTTTATCATGCTAGGATTAACAGGAAAAAGCTAAAAATTTCAGAATTGCACCTTGCAATGTGGAGATATTACTGTTTGTGCATTTACAATATTCATTGATTTTTGCCATTGAAAAACATGTTTTTCATACCAGAAATGATTGAAGCTACTGACTGAATGAAAGGAGCTGGCATCTCACTCTCTTTGAATCTTCTTTATCATGCTAGGATTAGCAGGAAAAAGCAAAAAATTTCAGAATTGCACCTTGCAATGTGGAGATATTACTGTTTGTGCATTTACAATATTCATTGATTTTTGCCATTGAAAAACATGTTTTTCATATACCAGAAATGTTTGAAGCTACTGACTGAATGAAAGGAGCTGGCATCTCACTCTCTTGGAATCTTCTTTATCATGCTAGGATTAACAGGAAAAAGCAAAAAATTTCAGAATTGCACCTTGCAATGTGGAGATATTACTGTTTGTGCATTTACAATATTCATTGATTTTTGCCATTGAAAAACGTCCAGAAATGTTTGAAGCTACTGACTGAATGAAAGGATCTGGCATCTCACTGTCTTTGAATCTTCTTTATCATGCTAGGATTAACAGGAAAAAGCTAAAAATTTCAGAATTGCACCTTGCAATGTGGAGATATTACTGTTTGTGCATTTACAATATTCATTGATTTTTGCCATTGAAAAACATGTTTTTCATATACCAGAAATGTTTGAAGCTACTGACTGAATGAAAGGAGCTGGCATCTCACTCTCTTTGAATCTTCTTTATCATGCTAGGATTAGCAGGAAAAAGCAAAAAATTTCAGAATTGCACCTTGCAATGTGGAGATATTACTGTTTGTGCATTTACAATATTCATTGATTTTTGCCATTGAAAAACATGTTTTTCATATACCAGAAATGTTTGAAGCTACTGACTGAATGAAAGGAGCTGGCATCTCACTCTCTTGGAATCTTCTTTATCATGCTAGGATTAACAGGAAAAATCAAAAAATTTCAGAATTGCACCTTGCAATGTGGAGATATTACTGTTTGTGCATTTACAATATTCATTGATTTTTGCCATTGAAAAACGTCCAGAAATGTTTGAAGCTACTGACTGAATGAAAGGAGCTGGCATCTCACTGTCTTTGAATCTTCTTTATCATGCTAGGATTAACAGGAAAAAGCTAAAAATTTCAGAATTGCACCTTGCAATGTGGAGATATTACTGTTTGTGCATTTACAATATTCATTGATTTTTGCCATTGAAAAACGTCCAGAAATGTTTGAAGTTACTGACTGAATGAAAGGAGCTGGCATCTCACTCTCTTTGAATCTTCTTTATCATGCTAGGATTAACAGGAAAAAGCTAAAAATTTCAGAATTGCACCTTGCAATGTGGAGATATTACTGTTTGTGCATTTACAATATTCATTGATTTTTGCCATTGAAAAACATGTTTTTCATACCAGAAATGATTGAAGCTACTGACTGAATGAAAGGAGCTGGCATCTCACTCTCTTTGAATCTTCTTTATCATGCTAGGATTAGCAGGAAAAAGCAAAAAATTTCAGAATTGCACCTTGCAATGTGGAGATATTACTGTTTGTGCATTTACAATATTCATTGATTTTTGCCATTGAAAAACATGTTTTTCATATACCAGAAATGTTTGAAGCTACTGACTGAATGAAAGGAGCTGGCATCTCACTCTCTTGGAATCTTCTTTATCATGCTAGGATTAACAGGAAAAAGCAAAAAATTTCAGAATTGCACCTTGCAATGTGGAGATATTACTGTTTGTGCATTTACAATATTCATTGATTTTTGCCATTGAAAAACGTCCAGAAATGTTTGAAGCTACTGACTGAATGAAAGGATCTGGCATCTCACTGTCTTTGAATCTTCTTTATCATGCTAGGATTAACAGGAAAAAGCTAAAAATTTCAGAATTGCACCTTGCAATGTGGAGATATTACTGTTTGTGCATTTACAATATTCATTGATTTTTGCCATTGAAAAACATGTTTTTCATATACCAGAAATGTTTGAAGCTACTGACTGAATGAAAGGAGCTGGCATCTCACTCTCTTTGAATCTTCTTTATCATGCTAGGATTAGCAGGAAAAAGCAAAAAATTTCAGAATTGCACCTTGCAATGTGGAGATATTACTGTTTGTGCATTTACAATATTCATTGATTTTTGCCATTGAAAAACATGTTTTTCATATACCAGAAATGTTTGAAGCTACTGACTGAATGAAAGGAGCTGGCATCTCACTCTCTTGGAATCTTCTTTATCATGCTAGGATTAACAGGAAAAAGCAAAAAATTTCAGAATTGCACCTTGCAATGTGGAGATATTACTGTTTGTGCATTTACAATATTCATTGATTTTTGCCATTGAAAAACGTCCAGAAATGTTTGAAGCTACTGACTGAATGAAAGGAGCTGGCATCTCACTGTCTTTGAATCTTCTTTATCATGCTAGGATTAACAGGAAAAAGCTAAAAATTTCAGAATTGCACCTTGCAATGTGGAGATATTACTGTTTGTGCATTTACAATATTCATTGATTTTTGCCATTGAAAAACATGTTTTTCATATACCAGAAATGTTTGAAGCTACTGACTGAATGAAAGGAGCTGGCATCTCACTCTCTTTGAATCTTCTTTATCATGCTAGGATTAGCAGGAAAAAGCAAAAAATTTCAGAATTGCACCTTGCAATGTGGAGATATTACTGTTTGTGCATTTACAATATTCATTGATTTTTGCCATTGAAAAACATGTTTTTCATATACCAGAAATGTTTGAAGATACTGACTGAATGAAAGGAGCTGGCATCTCACTCTCTTTGAATCTTCTTTATCATGCTAGGATTAACAGGAAAAAGCAAAAAATTTCAGAATTGCACCTTGCAATGTGGAGATATTACTGTTTGTGCATTTACAATATTCATTGATTTTTGCCATTGAAAAACGTCCAGAAATGTTTGAAGCTACTGACTGAATGAAAGGAGCTGGCATCTCACTCTCTTTGAATCTTCTTTATCATGCTAGGATTAACAGGAAAAAGCTAAAAATTTCAGAATTGCACCTTGCAATGTGGAGATATTACTGTTTGTGCATTTACAATATTCATTGATTTTTGCCATTGAAAAACATGTTTTTCATACCAGAAATGTTTGAAGCTACTGACTGAATGAAAGGAGCTGGCATCTCACTCTCTTTGAATCTTCTTTATCATGCTAGGATTAGCAGGAAAAAGCAAAAAATTTCAGAATTGCACCTTGCAATGTGGAGATATTACTGTTTGTGCATTTACAATATTCATTGATTTTTGCCATTGAAAAACATGTTTTTCATATACCAGAAATGTTTGAAGCTACTGACTGAATGAAAGGAGCTGGCATCTCACTCTCTTTGAATCTTCTTTATCATGCTAGGATTAACAGGAAAAAGCAAAAAATTTCAGAATTGCACCTTGCAATGTGGAGATATTACTGTTTGTGCATTTACAATATTCATTGATTTTTGCCATTGAAAAACGTCCAGAAATGTTTGAAGCTACTGACAATGAAAGGAGCTGGCATCTCACTCTCTTTGAATCTTCTTTATCATGCTAGGATTAGCAGGAAAAAGCAAAAAAATTCTGAATTGCACCTTGCAATGTGGAGATATTACTGTTTGTGCATTTACAATATTCATTGATTTTTGCCATTGAAAAACATGTTTTTCATATACCAGAAATGTTTGAAGCTACTGACTGAATGAAAGGAGCTGGCATCTCACTCTCTTTGAATCTTCTTTATCATGCTAGGATTAGCAGGAAAAAGCAAAAAATTTCAGAATTGCACCTTGCAATGTGGAGATATTACTGTTTGTGCATTTACAATATTCATTGATTTTTGCCATTGAAAAACATGTTTTTCATATACCAGAAATGTTTGAAGCTACTGACTGAATGAAAGGAGCTGGCATCTCACTCTCTTTGAATCTTCTTTATCATGCTAGGATTAACAGGAAAAAGCAAAAAATTTCAGAATTGCACCTTGCAATGTGGAGATATTACTGTTTGTGCATTTACAATATTCATTGATTTTTGCCATTGAAAAACGTCCAGAAATGTTTGAAGCTACTGACTGAATGAAAGGAGCTGGCATCTCACTCTCTTTGAATCTTCTTTATCATGCTAGGATTAGCAGGAAAAAGCAAAAAATTTCAGAATTGCACCTTGCAATGTGGAGATATTACTGTTTGTGCATTTACAATATTCATTGATTTTTGCCATTGAAAAACATGTTTTTCATATACCAGAAATGTTTGAAGCTACTGACTGAATGAAAGGAGCTGGCATCTCACTCTCTTTGAATCTTCTTTATCATGCTAGGATTAGCAGGAAAAAGCAAAAAATTTCAGAATTGCACCTTGCAATGTGGAGATATTACTGTTTGTGCATTTACAATATTCATTGATTTTTGCCATTGAAAAACGTCCAGAAATGTTTGAAGCTACTGACTGAATGAAAGGAGCTGGCATCTCACTCTCTTTGAATCTTCTTTATCATGCTAGGATTAGCAGGAAAAAGCAAAAAATTTCAGAATTGCACCTTGCAATGTGGAGATATTACTGTTTGTGCATTTACAATATTCATTGATTTTTGCCATTGAAAAACATGTTTTTCATATACCAGAAATGTTTGAAGCTACTGACTGAATGAAAGGAGCTGGCATCTCACTCTCTTTGAATCTTCTTTATCATGCTAGGATTAGCAGGAAAAAGCAAAAAATTTCAGAATTGCACCTTGCACTGTGGAGATATTACTGTTTGTGCATTTACAATATTCATTGATTTTTGCCATTGAAAAACGTCCAGAAATGTTTGAAGCTACTGACTGAATGAAAGGAGCTGGCATCTCACTCTCTTTGAATCTTCTTTATCATGCTAGGATTAGCAGGAAAAAGCAAAAAATTTCAGAATTGCACCTTGCAATGTGGAGATATTACTGTTTGTGCATTTACAATATTCATTGATTTTTGCCATTGAAAAACGTTTTTCATATACCAGAAATGTTTGAAGCTACTGACTGAATGAAAGGAGCTGGCATCTCACTCTCTTTGAATCTTCTTTATCATGCTAGGATTAACAGGAAAAAGCAAAAAATTTCAGAATTGCACCTTGCAATGTGGAGATATTACTGTTTGTGCATTTACAATATTCATTGATTTTTGCCATTGAAAAACGTCCAAAAATGTTTGAAGCTACTGACTGAATGAAAGGAGCTGGCATCTCACTCTCTTTGAATCTTCTTTATCATGCTAGGATTAACAGGAAAAAGCTAAAAATTTCAGAATTGCACCTTGCAATGTGGAGATATTACTGTTTGTGCATTTACAATATTCATTGATTTTTGCCATTGAAAAACATGTTTTTCATATACCAGAAATGTTTGAAGCTACTGACTGAATGAAAGGAGCTGGCATCTCACTCTCTTTGAATCTTCTTTATCATGCTAGGATTAGCAGGAAAAAGCAAAAAATTTCAGAATTGCACCTTGCAATGTGGAGATATTACTGTTTGTGCATTTACAATATTCATTGATTTTTGCCATTGAAAAACATGTTTTTCATATACCAGAAATGTTTGAAGCTACTGACTGAATGAAAGGAGCTGGCATCTCACTCTCTTTGAATCTTCTTTATCATGCTAGGATTAACAGGAAAAAGCTAAAAATTTCAGAATTGCACCTTGCAATGTGGAGATATTACTGTTTGTGCATTTACAATATTCATTGATTTTTGCCATTGAAAAACATGTTTTTCATATACCAGAAATGTTTGAAGCTACTGACTGAATGAAAGGAGCTGGCATCTCACTCTCTTTGAATCTTCTTTATCATGCTAGGATTAGCAGGAAAAAGCAAAAAATTTCAGAATTGCACCTTGCAATGTGGAGATATTACTGTTTGTGCATTTACAATATTCATTGATTTTTGCCATTGAAAAACATGTTTTTCATATACCAGAAATGTTTGAAGCTACTGACTGAATGAAAGGAGCTGGCATCTCACTCTCTTTGAATCTTCTTTATCATGCTAGGATTAACAGGAAAAAGCAAAAAATTTCAGAATTGCACCTTGCAATGTGGAGATATTACTGTTTGTGCATTTACAATATTCATTGATTTTTGCCATTGAAAAACGTCCAGAAATGTTTGAAGCTACTGACTGAATGAAAGGAGCTGGCATCTCACTCTCTTTGAATCTTCTTTATCATGCTAGGATTAGCAGGAAAAAGCAAAAAATTTCAGAATTGCACCTTGCAATGTGGAGATATTACTGTTTGTGCATTTACAATATTCATTGATTTTTGCCATTGAAAAACATGTTTTTCATATACCAGAAATGTTTGAAGCTACTGACTGAATGAAAGGAGCTGGCATCTCACTCTCTTTGAATCTTCTTTATCATGCTAGGATTAGCAGGAAAAAGCAAAAAATTTCAGAATTGCACCTTGCAATGTGGAGATATTACTGTTTGTGCATTTACAATATTCATTGATTTTTGCCATTGAAAAACGTCCAGAAATGTTTGAAGCTACTGACTGAATGAAAGGAGCTGGCATCTCACTCTCTTTGAATCTTCTTTATCATGCTAGGATTAGCAGGAAAAAGCAAAAAATTTCAGAATTGCACCTTGCAATGTGGAGATATTACTGTTTGTGCATTTACAATATTCATTGATTTTTGCCATTGAAAAACATGTTTTTCATATACCAGAAATGTTTGAAGCTACTGACTGAATGAAAGGAGCTGGCATCTCACTCTCTTTGAATCTTCTTTATCATGCTAGGATTAGCAGGAAAAAGCAAAAAATTTCAGAATTGCACCTTGCAATGTGGAGATATTACTGTTTGTGCATTTACAATATTCATTGATTTTTGCCATTGAAAAACGTCCAGAAATGTTTGAAGCTACTGACTGAATGAAAGGAGCTGGCATCTCACTCTCTTTGAATCTTCTTTATCATGCTAGGATTAGCAGGAAAAAGCAAAAAATTTCAGAATTGCACCTTGCAATGTGGAGATATTACTGTTTGTGCATTTACAATATTCATTGATTTTTGCCATTGAAAAACGTTTTTCATATACCAGAAATGTTTGAAGCTACTGACTGAATGAAAGGAGCTGGCATCTCACTCTCTTTGAATCTTCTTTATCATGCTAGGATTAACAGGAAAAAGCAAAAAATTTCAGAATTGCACCTTGCAATGTGGAGATATTACTGTTTGTGCATTTACAATATTCATTGATTTTTGCCATTGAAAAACGTCCAGAAATGTTTGAAGCTACTGACTGAATGAAAGGAGCTGGCATCTCACTCTCTTTGAATCTTTATCATGCTAGGATTAACAGGAAAAAGCTAAAAATTTCAGAATTGCACCTTGCAATGTGGAGATATTACTGTTTGTGCATTTACAATATTCATTGATTTTTGCCATTGAAAAACATGTTTTTCATATACCAGAAATGTTTGAAGCTACTGACTGAATGAAAGGAGCTGGCATCTCACTCTCTTTGAATCTTCTTTATCATGCTAGGATTAGCAGGAAAAAGCAAAAAATTTCAGAATTGCACCTTGCAATGTGGAGATATTACTGTTTGTGCATTTACAATATTCATTGATTTTTGCCATTGAAAAACATGTTTTTCATATACCAGAAATGTTTGAAGCTACTGACTGAATGAAAGGAGCTGGCATCTCACTCTCTTTGAATCTTCTTTATCATGCTAGGATTAACAGGAAAAAGCAAAAAATTTCAGAATTGCACCTTGCAATGTGGAGATATTACTGTTTGTGCATTTACAATATTCATTGATTTTTGCCATTGAAAAACGTCCAGAAATGTTTGAAGCTACTGACTGAATGAAAGGAGCTGGCATCTCACTCTCTTTGAATCTTCTTTATCATGCTAGGATTAGCAGGAAAAAGCAAAAAATTTCAGAATTGCACCTTGCAATGTGGAGATATTACTGTTTGTGCATTTACAATATTCATTGATTTTTGCCATTGAAAAACATGTTTTTCATATACCAGAAATGTTTGAAGCTACTGACTGAATGAAAGGAGCTGGCATCTCACTCTCTTTGAATCTTCTTTATCATGCTAGGATTAACAGGAAAAAGCAAAAAATTTCAGAATTGCACCTTGCAATGTGGAGATATTACTGTTTGTGCATTTACAATATTCATTGATTTTTGCCATTGAAAAACATGTTTTTCATATACCAGAAATGTTTGAAGCTACTGACTGAATGAAAGGAGCTGGCATCTCACTCTCTTTGAATCTTCTTTATCATGCTAGGATTAACAGGAAAAAGCAAAAAATTTCAGAATTGCACCTTGCAATGTGGAGATATTACTGTTTGTGCATTTACAATATTCATTGATTTTTGCCATTGAAAAACGTCCAGAAATGTTTGAAGCTACTGACTGAATGAAAGGAGCTGGCATCTCACTCTCTTTGAATCTTCTTTATCATGCTAGGATTAGCAGGAAAAAGCAAAAAATTTCCGAATTGCACCTTGCAATGTGGAGATATTACTGTTTGTGCATTTACAATATTCATTGATTTTTGCCATTGAAAAACATGTTTTTCATATACCAGAAATGTTTGAAGCTACTGACTGAATGAAAGGAGCTGGCATCTCACTCTCTTTGAATCTTCTTTATCATGCTAGGATTAACAGGAAAAAGCAAAAAATTTCAGAATTGCACCTTGCAATGTGGAGATATTACTGTTTGTGCATTTACAATATTCATTGATTTTTGCCATTGAAAAACGTCCAGAAATGTTTGAAGCTACTGACTGAATGAAAGGAGCTGGCATCTCACTCTCTTTGAATCTTCTTTATCATGCTAGGATTAGCAGGAAAAAGCAAAAAATTTCAGAATTGCACCTTGCAATGTGGAGATATTACTGTTTGTGCATTTACAATATTCATTGATTTTTGCCATTGAAAAACATGTTTTTCATATACCAGAAATGTTTGAAGCTACTGACTGAATGAAAGGAGCTGGCATCTCACTCTCTTTGAATCTTCTTTATCATGCTAGGATTAGCAGGAAAAAGCAAAAAATTTCAGAATTGCACCTTGCAATGTGGAGATATTACTGTTTGTGCATTTACAATATTCATTGATTTTTGCCATTGAAAAACGTCCAGAAATGTTTGAAGCTACTGACTGAATGAAAGGAGCTGGCATCTCACTCTCTTTGAATCTTCTTTATCATGCTAGGATTAGCAGGAAAAAGCAAAAAATTTCAGAATTGCACCTTGCAATGTGGAGATATTACTGTTTGTGCATTTACAATATTCATTGATTTTTGCCATTGAAAAACGTCCAGAAATGTTTGAAGCTACTGACTGAATGAAAGGAGCTGGCATCTCACTCTCTTTGAATCTTCTTTATCATGCTAGGATTAGCAGGAAAAAGCAAAAAATTTCAGAATTGCACCTTGCAATGTGGAGATATTACTGTTTGTGCATTTACAATATTCATTGATTTTTGCCATTGAAAAACGTCCAGAAATGTTTGAAGCTACTGACTGAATGAAAGGAGCTGGCATCTCACTCTCTTTGAATCTTCTTTATCATGCTAGGATTAGCAGGAAAAAGCAAAAAATTTCAGAATTGCACCTTGCAATGTGGAGATATTACTGTTTGTGCATTTACAATATTCATTGATTTTTGCCATTGAAAAACATGTTTTTCATATACCAGAAATGTTTGAAGCTACTGACTGAATGAAAGGAGCTGGCATCTCACTCTCTTTGAATCTTCTTTATCATGCTAGGATTAACAGGAAAAAGCAAAAAATTTCAGAATTGCACCTTGCAATGTGGAGATATTACTGTTTGTGCATTTACAATATTCATTGATTTTTGCCATTGAAAAACATGTTTTTCATATACCAGAAATGTTTGAAGCTACTGACTGAATGAAAGGAGCTGGCATCTCACTCTCTTTGAATCTTCTTTATCATGCTAGGATTAACAGGAAAAAGCAAAAAATTTCAGAATTGCACCTTGCAATGTGGAGATATTACTGTTTGTGCATTTACAATATTCATTGATTTTTGCCATTGAAAAACGTCCAGAAATGTTTCAAGCTACTGACTGAATGAAAGGAGCTGGCATCTCACTGTCTTTGAATCTTCTTTATCATGCTAGGATTAACAGGAAAAAGCTAAAAATTTCAGAATTGCACCTTGCAATGTGGAGATATTACTGTTTGTGCATTTACAATATTCATTGATTTTTGCCATTGAAAAACATGTTTTTCATATACCAGAAATGTTTGAAGCTACTGACTGAATGAAAGGAGCTGGCATCTCACTCTCTTTGAATCTTCTTTATCATGCTAGGATTAGCAGGAAAAAGCAAAAAATTTCAGAATTGCACCTTGCAATGTGGAGATATTACTGTTTGTGCATTTACAATATTCATTGATTTTTGCCATTGAAAAACATGTTTTTCATATACCAGAAATGTTTGAAGATACTGACTGAATGAAAGGAGCTGGCATCTCACTCTCTTTGAATCTTCTTTATCATGCTAGGATTAACAGGAAAAAGCAAAAAATTTCAGAATTGCACCTTGCAATGTGGAGATATTACTGTTTGTGCATTTACAATATTCATTGATTTTTGCCATTGAAAAACGTCCAGAAATGTTTGAAGCTACTGACTGAATGAAAGGAGCTGGCATCTCACTCTCTTTGAATCTTCTTTATCATGCTAGGATTAACAGGAAAAAGCTAAAAATTTCAGAATTGCACCTTGCAATGTGGAGATATTACTGTTTGTGCATTTACAATATTCATTGATTTTTGCCATTGAAAAACATGTTTTTCATACCAGAAATGTTTGAAGCTACTGACTGAATGAAAGGAGCTGGCATCTCACTCTCTTTGAATCTTCTTTATCATGCTAGGATTAGCAGGAAAAAGCAAAAAATTTCAGAATTGCACCTTGCAATGTGGAGATATTACTGTTTGTGCATTTACAATATTCATTGATTTTTGCCATTGAAAAACATGTTTTTCATATACCAGAAATGTTTGAAGCTACTGACTGAATGAAAGGAGCTGGCATCTCACTCTCTTTGAATCTTCTTTATCATGCTAGGATTAACAGGAAAAAGCAAAAAATTTCAGAATTGCACCTTGCAATGTGGAGATATTACTGTTTGTGCATTTACAATATTCATTGATTTTTGCCATTGAAAAACGTCCAGAAATGTTTGAAGCTACTGACAATGAAAGGAGCTGGCATCTCACTCTCTTTGAATCTTCTTTATCATGCTAGGATTAGCAGGAAAAAGCAAAAAAATTCTGAATTGCACCTTGCAATGTGGAGATATTACTGTTTGTGCATTTACAATATTCATTGATTTTTGCCATTGAAAAACATGTTTTTCATATACCAGAAATGTTTGAAGCTACTGACTGAATGAAAGGAGCTGGCATCTCACTCTCTTTGAATCTTCTTTATCATGCTAGGATTAGCAGGAAAAAGCAAAAAATTTCAGAATTGCACCTTGCAATGTGGAGATATTACTGTTTGTGCATTTACAATATTCATTGATTTTTGCCATTGAAAAACATGTTTTTCATATACCAGAAATGTTTGAAGCTACTGACTGAATGAAAGGAGCTGGCATCTCACTCTCTTTGAATCTTCTTTATCATGCTAGGATTAACAGGAAAAAGCAAAAAATTTCAGAATTGCACCTTGCAATGTGGAGATATTACTGTTTGTGCATTTACAATATTCATTGATTTTTGCCATTGAAAAACGTCCAGAAATGTTTGAAGCTACTGACTGAATGAAAGGAGCTGGCATCTCACTCTCTTTGAATCTTCTTTATCATGCTAGGATTAGCAGGAAAAAGCAAAAAATTTCAGAATTGCACCTTGCAATGTGGAGATATTACTGTTTGTGCATTTACAATATTCATTGATTTTTGCCATTGAAAAACATGTTTTTCATATACCAGAAATGTTTGAAGCTACTGACTGAATGAAAGGAGCTGGCATCTCACTCTCTTTGAATCTTCTTTATCATGCTAGGATTAGCAGGAAAAAGCAAAAAATTTCAGAATTGCACCTTGCAATGTGGAGATATTACTGTTTGTGCATTTACAATATTCATTGATTTTTGCCATTGAAAAACGTCCAGAAATGTTTGAAGCTACTGACTGAATGAAAGGAGCTGGCATCTCACTCTCTTTGAATCTTCTTTATCATGCTAGGATTAGCAGGAAAAAGCAAAAAATTTCAGAATTGCACCTTGCAATGTGGAGATATTACTGTTTGTGCATTTACAATATTCATTGATTTTTGCCATTGAAAAACATGTTTTTCATATACCAGAAATGTTTGAAGCTACTGACTGAATGAAAGGAGCTGGCATCTCACTCTCTTTGAATCTTCTTTATCATGCTAGGATTAGCAGGAAAAAGCAAAAAATTTCAGAATTGCACCTTGCACTGTGGAGATATTACTGTTTGTGCATTTACAATATTCATTGATTTTTGCCATTGAAAAACGTCCAGAAATGTTTGAAGCTACTGACTGAATGAAAGGAGCTGGCATCTCACTCTCTTTGAATCTTCTTTATCATGCTAGGATTAGCAGGAAAAAGCAAAAAATTTCAGAATTGCACCTTGCAATGTGGAGATATTACTGTTTGTGCATTTACAATATTCATTGATTTTTGCCATTGAAAAACGTTTTTCATATACCAGAAATGTTTGAAGCTACTGACTGAATGAAAGGAGCTGGCATCTCACTCTCTTTGAATCTTCTTTATCATGCTAGGATTAACAGGAAAAAGCAAAAAATTTCAGAATTGCACCTTGCAATGTGGAGATATTACTGTTTGTGCATTTACAATATTCATTGATTTTTGCCATTGAAAAACGTCCAAAAATGTTTGAAGCTACTGACTGAATGAAAGGAGCTGGCATCTCACTCTCTTTGAATCTTCTTTATCATGCTAGGATTAACAGGAAAAAGCTAAAAATTTCAGAATTGCACCTTGCAATGTGGAGATATTACTGTTTGTGCATTTACAATATTCATTGATTTTTGCCATTGAAAAACATGTTTTTCATATACCAGAAATGTTTGAAGCTACTGACTGAATGAAAGGAGCTGGCATCTCACTCTCTTTGAATCTTCTTTATCATGCTAGGATTAGCAGGAAAAAGCAAAAAATTTCAGAATTGCACCTTGCAATGTGGAGATATTACTGTTTGTGCATTTACAATATTCATTGATTTTTGCCATTGAAAAACATGTTTTTCATATACCAGAAATGTTTGAAGCTACTGACTGAATGAAAGGAGCTGGCATCTCACTCTCTTTGAATCTTCTTTATCATGCTAGGATTAACAGGAAAAAGCTAAAAATTTCAGAATTGCACCTTGCAATGTGGAGATATTACTGTTTGTGCATTTACAATATTCATTGATTTTTGCCATTGAAAAACATGTTTTTCATATACCAGAAATGTTTGAAGCTACTGACTGAATGAAAGGAGCTGGCATCTCACTCTCTTTGAATCTTCTTTATCATGCTAGGATTAGCAGGAAAAAGCAAAAAATTTCAGAATTGCACCTTGCAATGTGGAGATATTACTGTTTGTGCATTTACAATATTCATTGATTTTTGCCATTGAAAAACATGTTTTTCATATACCAGAAATGTTTGAAGCTACTGACTGAATGAAAGGAGCTGGCATCTCACTCTCTTTGAATCTTCTTTATCATGCTAGGATTAACAGGAAAAAGCAAAAAATTTCAGAATTGCACCTTGCAATGTGGAGATATTACTGTTTGTGCATTTACAATATTCATTGATTTTTGCCATTGAAAAACGTCCAGAAATGTTTGAAGCTACTGACTGAATGAAAGGAGCTGGCATCTCACTCTCTTTGAATCTTCTTTATCATGCTAGGATTAGCAGGAAAAAGCAAAAAATTTCAGAATTGCACCTTGCAATGTGGAGATATTACTGTTTGTGCATTTACAATATTCATTGATTTTTGCCATTGAAAAACATGTTTTTCATATACCAGAAATGTTTGAAGCTACTGACTGAATGAAAGGAGCTGGCATCTCACTCTCTTTGAATCTTCTTTATCATGCTAGGATTAGCAGGAAAAAGCAAAAAATTTCAGAATTGCACCTTGCAATGTGGAGATATTACTGTTTGTGCATTTACAATATTCATTGATTTTTGCCATTGAAAAACGTCCAGAAATGTTTGAAGCTACTGACTGAATGAAAGGAGCTGGCATCTCACTCTCTTTGAATCTTCTTTATCATGCTAGGATTAGCAGGAAAAAGCAAAAAATTTCAGAATTGCACCTTGCAATGTGGAGATATTACTGTTTGTGCATTTACAATATTCATTGATTTTTGCCATTGAAAAACATGTTTTTCATATACCAGAAATGTTTGAAGCTACTGACTGAATGAAAGGAGCTGGCATCTCACTCTCTTTGAATCTTCTTTATCATGCTAGGATTAGCAGGAAAAAGCAAAAAATTTCAGAATTGCACCTTGCAATGTGGAGATATTACTGTTTGTGCATTTACAATATTCATTGATTTTTGCCATTGAAAAACGTCCAGAAATGTTTGAAGCTACTGACTGAATGAAAGGAGCTGGCATCTCACTCTCTTTGAATCTTCTTTATCATGCTAGGATTAGCAGGAAAAAGCAAAAAATTTCAGAATTGCACCTTGCAATGTGGAGATATTACTGTTTGTGCATTTACAATATTCATTGATTTTTGCCATTGAAAAACGTTTTTCATATACCAGAAATGTTTGAAGCTACTGACTGAATGAAAGGAGCTGGCATCTCACTCTCTTTGAATCTTCTTTATCATGCTAGGATTAACAGGAAAAAGCAAAAAATTTCAGAATTGCACCTTGCAATGTGGAGATATTACTGTTTGTGCATTTACAATATTCATTGATTTTTGCCATTGAAAAACGTCCAGAAATGTTTGAAGCTACTGACTGAATGAAAGGAGCTGGCATCTCACTCTCTTTGAATCTTTATCATGCTAGGATTAACAGGAAAAAGCTAAAAATTTCAGAATTGCACCTTGCAATGTGGAGATATTACTGTTTGTGCATTTACAATATTCATTGATTTTTGCCATTGAAAAACATGTTTTTCATATACCAGAAATGTTTGAAGCTACTGACTGAATGAAAGGAGCTGGCATCTCACTCTCTTTGAATCTTCTTTATCATGCTAGGATTAGCAGGAAAAAGCAAAAAATTTCAGAATTGCACCTTGCAATGTGGAGATATTACTGTTTGTGCATTTACAATATTCATTGATTTTTGCCATTGAAAAACATGTTTTTCATATACCAGAAATGTTTGAAGCTACTGACTGAATGAAAGGAGCTGGCATCTCACTCTCTTTGAATCTTCTTTATCATGCTAGGATTAACAGGAAAAAGCAAAAAATTTCAGAATTGCACCTTGCAATGTGGAGATATTACTGTTTGTGCATTTACAATATTCATTGATTTTTGCCATTGAAAAACGTCCAGAAATGTTTGAAGCTACTGACTGAATGAAAGGAGCTGGCATCTCACTCTCTTTGAATCTTCTTTATCATGCTAGGATTAGCAGGAAAAAGCAAAAAATTTCAGAATTGCACCTTGCAATGTGGAGATATTACTGTTTGTGCATTTACAATATTCATTGATTTTTGCCATTGAAAAACATGTTTTTCATATACCAGAAATGTTTGAAGCTACTGACTGAATGAAAGGAGCTGGCATCTCACTCTCTTTGAATCTTCTTTATCATGCTAGGATTAACAGGAAAAAGCAAAAAATTTCAGAATTGCACCTTGCAATGTGGAGATATTACTGTTTGTGCATTTACAATATTCATTGATTTTTGCCATTGAAAAACATGTTTTTCATATACCAGAAATGTTTGAAGCTACTGACTGAATGAAAGGAGCTGGCATCTCACTCTCTTTGAATCTTCTTTATCATGCTAGGATTAACAGGAAAAAGCAAAAAATTTCAGAATTGCACCTTGCAATGTGGAGATATTACTGTTTGTGCATTTACAATATTCATTGATTTTTGCCATTGAAAAACGTCCAGAAATGTTTGAAGCTACTGACTGAATGAAAGGAGCTGGCATCTCACTCTCTTTGAATCTTCTTTATCATGCTAGGATTAGCAGGAAAAAGCAAAAAATTTCCGAATTGCACCTTGCAATGTGGAGATATTACTGTTTGTGCATTTACAATATTCATTGATTTTTGCCATTGAAAAACATGTTTTTCATATACCAGAAATGTTTGAAGCTACTGACTGAATGAAAGGAGCTGGCATCTCACTCTCTTTGAATCTTCTTTATCATGCTAGGATTAACAGGAAAAAGCAAAAAATTTCAGAATTGCACCTTGCAATGTGGAGATATTACTGTTTGTGCATTTACAATATTCATTGATTTTTGCCATTGAAAAACGTCCAGAAATGTTTGAAGCTACTGACTGAATGAAAGGAGCTGGCATCTCACTCTCTTTGAATCTTCTTTATCATGCTAGGATTAGCAGGAAAAAGCAAAAAATTTCAGAATTGCACCTTGCAATGTGGAGATATTACTGTTTGTGCATTTACAATATTCATTGATTTTTGCCATTGAAAAACATGTTTTTCATATACCAGAAATGTTTGAAGCTACTGACTGAATGAAAGGAGCTGGCATCTCACTCTCTTTGAATCTTCTTTATCATGCTAGGATTAGCAGGAAAAAGCAAAAAATTTCAGAATTGCACCTTGCAATGTGGAGATATTACTGTTTGTGCATTTACAATATTCATTGATTTTTGCCATTGAAAAACGTCCAGAAATGTTTGAAGCTACTGACTGAATGAAAGGAGCTGGCATCTCACTCTCTTTGAATCTTCTTTATCATGCTAGGATTAGCAGGAAAAAGCAAAAAATTTCAGAATTGCACCTTGCAATGTGGAGATATTACTGTTTGTGCATTTACAATATTCATTGATTTTTGCCATTGAAAAACGTCCAGAAATGTTTGAAGCTACTGACTGAATGAAAGGAGCTGGCATCTCACTCTCTTTGAATCTTCTTTATCATGCTAGGATTAGCAGGAAAAAGCAAAAAATTTCAGAATTGCACCTTGCAATGTGGAGATATTACTGTTTGTGCATTTACAATATTCATTGATTTTTGCCATTGAAAAACCATGTTTTTCATATACCAGAAATGTTTGAAGCTACTGACTGAATGAAAGGAGCTGGCATCTCACTCTCTTTGAATCTTCTTTATCATGCTAGGATTAGCAGGAAAAAGCAAAAAATTTCAGAATTGCACCTTGCAATGTGGAGATATTACTGTTTGTGCATTTACAATATTCATTGATTTTTGCCATTGAAAAACATGTTTTTCATATACCAGAAATGTTTGAAGCTACTGACTGAATGAAAGGAGCTGGCATCTCACTCTCTTTGAATCTTCTTTATCATGCTAGGATTAACAGGAAAAAGCAAAAAATTTCAGAATTGCACCTTGCAATGTGGAGATATTACTGTTTGTGCATTTACAATATTCATTGATTTTTGCCATTGAAAAACATGTTTTTCATATACCAGAAATGTTTGAAGCTACTGACTGAATGAAAGGAGCTGGCATCTCACTCTCTTTGAATCTTCTTTATCATGCTAGGATTAACAGGAAAAAGCAAAAAATTTCAGAATTGCACCTTGCAATGTGGAGATATTACTGTTTGTGCATTTACAATATTCATTGATTTTTGCCATTGAAAAACGTCCAGAAATGTTTCAAGCTACTGACTGAATGAAAGGAGCTGGCATCTCACTCTCTTTGAATCTTCTTTATCATGCTAGGATTAGCAGGAAAAAGCAAAAAATTTCAGAATTGCACCTTGCAATGTGGAGATATTACTGTTTGTGCATTTACAATATTCATTGATTTTTGCCATTGAAAAACATGTTTTTCATATACCAGAAATGTTTGAAGCTACTGACTGAATGAAAGGAGCTGGCATCTCACTCTCTTTGAATCTTCTTTATCATGCTAGGATTAACAGGAAAAAGCAAAAAATTTCAGAATTGCACCTTGCAATGTGGAGATATTACTGTTTGTGCATTTACAATATTCATTGATTTTTGCCATTGAAAAACGTCCAGAAATGTTTGAAGCTACTGACTGAATGAAAGGAGCTGGCATCTCACTCTCTTTGAATCTTCTTTATCATGCTAGGATTAGCAGGAAAAAGCAAAAAATTTCAGAATTGCACCTTGCAATGTGGAGATATTACTGTTTGTGCATTTACAATATTCATTGATTTTTGCCATTGAAAAACATGTTTTTCATATACCAGAAATGTTTGAAGCTACTGACTGAATGAAAGGAGCTGGCATCTCACTCTCTTTGAATCTTCTTTATCATGCTAGGATTAGCAGGAAAAAGCAAAAAATTTCAGAATTGCACCTTGCAATGTGGAGATATTACTGTTTGTGCATTTACAATATTCATTGATTTTTGCCATTGAAAAACGTCCAGAAATGTTTGAAGCTACTGACTGAATGAAAGGAGCTGGCATCTCACTCTCTTTGAATCTTCTTTATCATGCTAGGATTAGCAGGAAAAAGCAAAAAATTTCAGAATTGCACCTTGCAATGTGGAGATATTACTGTTTGTGCATTTACAATATTCATTGATTTTTGCCATTGAAAAACGTCCAGAAATGTTTGAAGCTACTGACTGAATGAAAGGAGCTGGCATCTCACTCTCTTTGAATCTTCTTTATCATGCTAGGATTAGCAGGAAAAAGCAAAAAATTTCAGAATTGCACCTTGCAATGTGGAGATATTACTGTTTGTGCATTTACAATATTCATTGATTTTTGCCATTGAAAAACGTCCAGAAATGTTTGAAGCTACTGACTGAATGAAAGGAGCTGGCATCTCACTCTCTTTGAATCTTCTTTATCATGCTAGGATTAGCAGGAAAAAGCAAAAAATTTCAGAATTGCACCTTGCAATGTGGAGATATTACTGTTTGTGCATTTACAATATTCATTGATTTTTGCCATGAAAAACGTTTTTCATATACCAGAAATGTTTGAAGCTACTGACTGAATGAAAGGAGCTGGCATCTCACTCTCTTTGAATCTTCTTTATCATGCTAGGATTAACAGGAAAAAGCAAAAAATTTCAGAATTGCACCTTGCAATGTGGAGATATTACTGTTTGTGCATTTACAATATTCATTGATTTTTGCCATTGAAAAACATGTTTTTCATCTACCAGAAATGTTTGAAGCTACTGACTGAATGAAAGGAGCTGGCATCTCACTCTCTTTGAATCTTCTTTATCATGCTAGGATTAACAGGAAAAAGCAAAAAATTTCAGAATTGCACCTTGCAATGTGGAGATATTACTGTTTGTGCATTTACAATATTCATTGATTTTTGCCATTGAAAAACATGTTTTTCATATACCAGAAATGTTTGAAGCTACTGACTGAATGAAAGGAGCTGGCATCTCACTCTCTTTGAATCTTCTTTATCATGCTAGGATTAGCAGGAAAAAGCAAAAAATTTCAGAATTGCACCTTGCAATGTGGAGATATTACTGTTTGTGCATTTACAATATTCATTGATTTTTGCCATTGAAAAACATGTTTTTCATATACCAGAAATGTTTGAAGCTACTGACTGAATGAAAGGAGCTGGCATCTCACTCTCTTTGAATCTTCTTTATCATGATAGGATTAGCAGGAAAAAGCAAAAAATTTCAGAATTGCACCTTGCAATGTGGAGATATTACTGTTTGTGCATTTACAATATTCATTGATTTTTGCCATTGAAAAACATGTTTTTCATATACCAGAAATGTTTGAAGCTACTGACTGAATGAAAGGAGCTGGCATCTCACTCTCTTTGAATCTTCTTTATCATGCTAGGATTAGCAGGAAAAAGCAAAAAATTTCAGAATTGCACCTTGCAATGTGGAGATATTACTGTTTGTGCATTTACAATATTCATTGATTTTTGCCATTGAAAAACGTCCAGAAATGTTTGAAGCTACTGACTGAATGAAAGGAGCTGGCATCTCACTCTCTTTGAATCTTCTTTATCATGCTAGGATTAGCAGGAAAAAGCAAAAAATTTCAGAATTGCACCTTGCAATGTGGAGATATTACTGTTTGTGCATTTACAATATTCATTGATTTTTGCCATTGAAAAACATGTTTTTCATATACCAGAAATGTTTGAAGCTACTGACTTGAAAAGAAAGGAGCTGGCATCTCACTCTCTTTGAATCTTCTTTATCATGCTAGGATTAGCAGGAAAAAGCAAAAAATTTCAGAATTGCACCTTGCAATGTGGAGATATTACTGTTTGTGCATTTACAATATTCATTGATTTTTGCCATTGAAAAACGTCCAGAAATGTTTGAAGCTACTGACTGAATGAAAGGAGCTGGCATCTCACTCTCTTTGAATCTTCTTTATCATGCTAGGATTAGCAGGAAAAAGCAAAAAATTTCAGAATTGCACCTTGCAATGTGGAGATATTACTGTTTGTGCATTTACAATATTCATTGATTTTTGCCATTGAAAAACATGTTTTTCATATACCAGAAATGTTTGAAGCTACTGACTGAATGAAAGGAGCTGGCATCTCACTCTCTTTGAATCTTCTTTATCATGCTAGGATTAACAGGAAAAAGCAAAAAATTTCAGAATTGCACCTTGCAATGTGGAGATATTACTGTTTGTGCATTTACAATATTCATTGATTTTTGCCATTGAAAAACAGTCCAGAAATGTTTGAAGCTACTGACTGAATGAAAGGAGCTGGCATCTCACTCTCTTTGAATCTTCTTTATCATGCTAGGATTAACAGAGAAAGCTAAAAATTTCAGAATTGCACCTTGCAATGTGGAGATATTACTGTTTGTGCATTTACAATATTCATTGATTTTTGCCATTGAAAAACATGTTTTTCATATACCAGAAATGTTTGAAGCTACTGACTGAATGAAAGGAGCTGGCATCTCACTCTCTTTGAATCTTCTTTATCATGCTAGGATTAGCAGGAAAAAGCAAAAAATTTCAGAATTGCACCTTGCAATGTGGAGATATTACTGTTTGTGCATTTACAATATTCATTGATTTTTGCCATTGAAAAACATGTTTTTCATATACCAGAAATGTTTGAAGCTACTGACTGAATGAAAGGAGCTGGCATCTCACTCTCTTTGAATCTTCTTTATCATGCTAGGATTAGCAGGAAAAAGCAAAAAATTTCAGAATTGCACCTTGCAATGTGGAGATATTACTGTTTGTGCATTTACAATATTCATTGATTTTTGCCATTGAAAAACATGTTTTTCATATACTAGAAATGTTTGAAGCTACTGACTGAATGAAAGGAGCTGGCATCTCACTCTCTTTGAATCTTCTTTATCATGCTAGGATTAGCAGGAAAAAGCAAAAAATTTCAGAATTGCACCTTGCAATGTGGAGATATTACTGTTTGTGCATTTACAATATTCATTGATTTTTGCCATTGAAAAACGTCCAGAAATGTTTGAAGCTACTGACTGAATGAAAGGAGCTGGCATCTCACTCTCTTTGAATCTTCTTTATCATGCTAGGATTAGCAGGAAAAAGCAAAAAAATTTCAGAATTGCACCTTGCAATGTGGAGATATTACTGTTTGTGCATTTACAATATTCATTGATTTTTGCCATTGAAAAACATGTTTTTCATATACCAGAAATGTTTGAAGCTACTGACTGAATGAAAGGAGCTGGCATCTCACTCTCTTTGAATCTTCTTTATCATGCTAGGATTAGCAGGAAAAAGCAAAAAATTTCAGAATTGCACCTTGCAATGTGGAGATATTACTGTTTGTGCATTTACAATATTCATTGATTTTTGCCATTGAAAAAACGTGATTTTCATTCCAGAAATGTTTGAAGCTACTGACTGAATGAAAGGAGCTGGCATCTCACTCTCTTTGAATCTTCTTTATCATGCTAGGATTAGCAGGAAAAAGCAAAAAATTTCAGAATTGCACCTTGCAATGTGGAGATATTACTGTTTGTGCATTTACAATATTCATTGATTTTTGCCATTAAAAACATTATATTTTTTTTTATATACCAGAAATGTTTGAAGCTACTGACTGAATGAAAGGAGCTGGCATCTCACTCTCTTTGAATCTTTATCATGCTAGGATTAACAGGAAAAAGCTAAAAATTTCAGAATTGCACCTTGCAATGTGGAGATATTACTGTTTGTGCATTTACAATATTCATTGATTTTTGCCATTGAAAAACATGTTTTTCATATACCAGAAATGTTTGAAGCTACTGACTGAATGAAAGGAGCTGGCATCTCACTCTCTTTGAATCTTCTTTATCATGCTAGGATTAGCAGGAAAAAGCAAAAAATTTCAGAATTGCACCTTGCAATGTGGAGATATTACTGTTTGTGCATTTACAATATTCATTGATTTTTGCCATTGAAAAACATGTTTTTCATATACCAGAAATGTTTGAAGCTACTGACTGAATGAAAGGAGCTGGCATCTCACTCTCTTTGAATCTTCTTTATCATGCTAGGATTAACAGGAAAAAGCAAAAAATTTCAGAATTGCACCTTGCAATGTGGAGATATTACTGTTTGTGCATTTACAATATTCATTGATTTTTGCCATTGAAAAACGTCCAGAAATGTTTGAAGCTACTGACTGAATGAAAGGAGCTGGCATCTCACTCTCTTTGAATCTTCTTTATCATGCTAGGATTAGCAGGAAAAAGCAAAAAATTTCAGAATTGCACCTTGCAATGTGGAGATATTACTGTTTGTGCATTTACAATATTCATTGATTTTTGCCATTGAAAAACATGTTTTTCATATACCAGAAATGTTTGAAGCTAAGCTACTGACTGAATGAAAGGAGCTGGCATCTCACTCTCTTTGAATCTTCTTTATCATGCTAGGATTAACAGGAAAAAGGAAAAAATTTCAGAATTGCACCTTGCAATGTGGAGATATTACTGTTTGTGCATTTACAATATTCATTGATTTTTGCCATTGAAAAACGATGTTTTTCATATACCAGAAATGTTTGAAGCTACTGACTGAATGAAAGGAGCTGGCATCTCACTCTCTTTGAATCTTCTTTATCATGCTAGGATTAGCAGGAAAAAGCAAAAAATTTCAGAATTGCACCTTGCAATGTGGAGATATTACTGTTTGTGCATTTACAATATTCATTGATTTTTGCCATTGAAAAACATGTTTTTCATATACCAGAAATGTTTGAAGCTACTGACTGAATGAAAGGAGCTGGCATCTCACTCTCTTTGAATCTTCTTTATCATGCTAGGATTAACAGGAAAAAGCAAAAAATTTCAGAATTGCACCTTGCAATGTGGAGATATTACTGTTTGTGCATTTACAATATTCATTGATTTTTGCCATTGAAAAACATGTTTTTCATATACCAGAAATGTTTGAAGCTACTGACTGAATGAAAGGAGCTGGCATCTCACTCTCTTTGAATCTTCTTTATCATGCTAGGATTAACAGGAAAAAGCAAAAAATTTCAGAATTGCACCTTGCAATGTGGAGATATTACTGTTTGTGCATTTACAATATTCATTGATTTTTGCCATTGAAAAACGTCCAGAAATGTTTGAAGCTACTGACTGAATGAAAGGAGCTGGCATCTCACTCTCTTTGAATCTTCTTTATCATGCTAGGATTAGCAGGAAAAAGCAAAAAATTTCAGAATTGCACCTTGCAATGTGGAGATATTACTGTTTGTGCATTTACAATATTCATTGATTTTTGCCATTGAAAAACATGTTTTTCATATACCAGAAATGTTTGAAGCTACTGACTGAATGAAAGGAGCTGGCATCTCACTCTCTTTGAATCTTCTTTATCATGCTAGGATTAACAGGAAAAAGCAAAAAATTTCCGAATTGCACCTTGCAATGTGGAGATATTACTGTTTGTGCATTTACAATATTCATTGATTTTTGCCATTGAAAAACGTCCAGAAATGTTTGAAGCTACTGACTGAATGAAAGGAGCTGGCATCTCACTCTCTTTGAATCTTCTTTATCATGCTAGGATTAGCAGGAAAAGCAAAAAATTTCAGAATTGCACCTTGCAATGTGGAGATATTACTGTTTGTGCATTTACAATATTCATTGATTTTTGCCATTGAAAACGTCCAGAAATGTTTGAAGCTACTGACTGAATGAAAGGAGCTGGCATCTCACTCTCTTTGAATCTTCTTTATCATGCTAGGATTAGCAGGAAAAAGCAAAAAATTTCAGAATTGCACCTTGCAATGTGGAGATATTACTGTTTGTGCATTTACAATATTCATTGA